>NC_133324.1:238150548-238450548 GCF_042186555.1 Aquarana catesbeiana
ATTAAAAATGGTCCTGTACTGAGCAATCACCTTTGGTTTAAGTACACTGCTTCATAATGTAATCCACCCCCTAGCTGTGAGCACCCCCTTCCAGTCTTTTATACTCACCTGCCCCTGACTTTGTAAGATATCACAACAGCTTTATCAATCTGTTCCCAGCTGGACCTGAAGGTGGGGTGCAGCCTGTGGGGAGGCAGTAATTCACATAGACAGGTTTAGGGCAGAACTTGTATTGAAATAATTCAGCAACAGTTAAAATAAACTGGTAGGCAGGCTACTGGGCTGGGTGCACTCACAGATTCCAGTAACGTGAAAGGAACAGATTCCAGCCGGACTGACAGCATCTGTTGAGAGGGGCAGAATGCAGCCTGGCCATCTCATGCCCAAAGGGGAAGGTCACTAGAATTGCGGCCCTATGCTTTCCCTCCTCGACAGGAACCTTTCTCTAGTGCTAGCACTGTCCCTAACAGGTGGGTTACCTGCCCCTACTATACCAACTCGCAAAATGCACACCAAACTTGGGAACCAGGGCCTTAAATAGGCTCTGCCTGACCCAAGATGTCTGGGAAATGCATAATAGGCGTACCTGCACCAATAAAACTAGTAAAACTGATTGGTTTACAAGAAAATACCAGCTTGTTGTTACCTGTGGAGTAATAGAGTTCAGTACTGTAGAGGTAATTGATTGCTACCAGCAATTGCATAACCTACTGCTTTCCATGTAACATACTTTCAAGCCAGACCCCTTTATAATTAGTTGGCATTTTTCTGGCAGTCTCTGAACATACAAGGAGAGGCAGAGAAATGCCAACAACTGCATTTGAAAATGGAAGCTGCCTTATAACTGACTTGGAGGCTAAGTTTGTTAAATTCCAAACCTAAAGCTTGTGATCGACGGCATTAGTTCAGAATGTTTACCATTGGCCTGTAATTTGTTCTTCAACAAGCCTGTGCTATATGGAGGGTGGAATATGCAGGAAACACTGCAGCACTCTTTTGTCTTTTATTATTTGGAACACTTGTTACCTTATTTAACTCTGTCTGTCTGAATTCAAATATATCTAAACCCAAAAGCAAAAGTTTGAAAAATTGCACCTCACCAGTCTTTTATTGTGGTGGCTGTATTCATTTGATTTTTTATCCTTTATTTTCACTTGGTGATCTGCCCAGCAAGTCTGTTATTTTTCAACTTCCTGTAGCAGACCAAGCTGTACACTAAATGTTGCAATTACAAGGTTGAGACGAAACATTTAAAGCTGACAGGGGTGCTTTATAATGGTCAGCTTTTATTAATTTTGTTAAAAACATTTTCCCAAAAGGAAGAAAAACCTGTTTTAGTAACTGAAATGTGTTAGCTGGAGTAAGTTAAGCCAGCCATAGACAGTTCAGATTTGAACCGGCAGAGATTTGAACCATGTATGGGCAGGCTGAATATACCCAAGTTGATCGATCAATCAACTTGGGTACGGACCGCCTGTCCGATTTTACATGTGAATATTGCTTATGACTGTTATAGCCGCTAGCACTAATCACTGTGTTCTCCCGGTGGGGACGGCTCCCCCCCTAGCCAGGAGAAAACAATGGCTCCGCAGGAGGGATTCCCCTGTCAACACTGTGTGTTGATTGGGGAATCAAACGATTTTCTTTCCTGCAACCCATGGAAAATTGCTCCGTCTAAGGCTTTAGTTATATAAAGTCCTTCTAAATCTACTAGTCCTAAATATACTAGTCCTACACTACCCTTTCCAGATAATGCTACTTCCAAAGAGTATCTCCATTGCTCCTCCATAGTAGATTCTTGCCGCTGAGATTTAGTGCAAATGGTACCTAAGACATTGTGAGTCGCCTCATGTATACTGCTGCTGGTAAGCGGACGCTTAGACCCCTTTCACACTGAGCCGCGCCGGGTGTCAGTGGTAAAGCGGCGCTATTTTTAGCACCACTTTAGCGGCGCTAGGGGCCGAAAAGGGGTTAAATCCGCCCACAAAGCGCCGCTGCAGCGGCGCTTTGCCGGCGGTATGGCGGTGCTGCCCCATTGTTTTCAGTGGGCAGGAGTGGTGTATTCACCACTCCTACACTGCTGCAAAGAAGCTGCTGGCAGGACTTTTTGTGACGTCTTGCCAGCGCAGCACCCCAGTGTGAAAGCACTCTGACTTTCACACTGGGTTTGCAGCTGAGGCTTTTTTCAGGCGCTATGCAGGAGCTATTTTTAGCGCTGTAGGGCCTGAAAAACGCCCCCAGTGTGAAAGGGGTCTTAGGAGCAGTTGGGCATTTTTTTCAACTGCTCCTGAACTCTCCTCTATGTTATCTTATCAGTACATGTACACAGGGTCGTTTATAGTCGTTTCTAGGCAGAGTTTAGAGGCTTTTTTTGTAACCCAAAAAAATGCATTCAGAAGCTGTGTTTAGAGGCATTTCAAGCGCCAAACGCAGCTACCCGCGTTTAGACGCATTTTCGTCTAGAAGTGTTTTTAAAGGGAAACCTTTTATTTATTACTTTTGAGCCTGTAAAATGCTAAAAAACACACCAAAAACTCAATTATCACTGCCTGCGAGCTTGATATACCATGTGATATTCCCCTCATCAGCCAATTATGCTGTACAATACACGACTTGCATTACTTGATAATGAAGTTGAGAGTCACCAACAGACGTTCCTCTGGTGGCACGCTTTTCCTCATATTGGTGTCCATGCGAAAGAGAACGTCAATGGTGGCAAATTATGTGCGTGGAAAATTTAAAAAAAAATCTCTGGGTAATTACGCAGCTGAACATACATATTAGAGAAGTATCCTGTGGACATGCGTTGAGCCATCAATGAATGTTTCCAGTAGCGAAGAACTCTGGTCCCCTCAGGCAATTTTCTACATCTTTGGAGCCTCAGCAAAAGCAACATCAGGAGCATTTCCTCAGACATGCTCATCATGGGATCCATATTAACAAATTTCTAATCATTTGGGAGGATCTCCTGAGGTTATCTTTAGTAAACGCTTCTAAATGCAAACGTGGCTTGTAAACACTGCTAAACACACGTTTTTAAACGTGGATTACTAGCTGTGATGTTCCAGTGTTCAGGAGACGTTGAGAAATGTCCCGTGTACATGAAGCCTTACTGGCCAGATCACCAGGTCTGAAGAAAAAATAAAAGCAAAAAAAAGCCTAGAAAACAGTCTTTACATCCAAGGATTCGTAAGCTGCCAAAGTATTACTTTTTTGTTTTTGGGTCTAGATGCATTTTAAAGATGAATTCCAGGTATGCATATTTTTACATCGTTTCATTTATCCAGTTTAGACATATCTGGCCAAACCCTCAGGTAGCTAAAAAACATTGTAGTAGGTACTGCTACTACAGAGATCTTACTTATCTTTTGAGTCCTAAGCAGCACTCTGCTGCTTACTGGACACAGGGAGTCGATTGCTCAGCCCTGGATCCATTCAGACAACACTTTGCAAATTCTCAATGAATGCAAAGCATTCTCTGATTGAATGAGGAGGAGATTGTGATGTCACTGACCAACCTCCCCACTTCATCCAATCAGGGAACACTTTGCATTTATTGAGAAAAAGCAAAGTGATCTCCAAATGGTGCCCATGCCGGGACAGGCACTGGGTATGATGTCCACTTGTGGGACCTGGAAGCTAGTGGAGATTCGTGTAGCAGCGGTTTCTACTACAGTGATTTCCAGCTTCCTCGAGGATCCCACAGGTGTGATACTGTATATGCATAGGTACAATGGTCCAAGCTTGACCAAGGTAACTATTTAAAAATATCTATAACTTGAATTGTTCTGTATGTTTTTTTGATGTTTATTAATAAAACACCCCAATATAGATTTGGTGTATATGGTACATATACTGTATATTATATCCTGCAAACATTGAAAAGTGTAGCTCTCAATGATCATAAGAAAGTTGTCACATGGGATGCAGAGGTTATAAAAACACTATCTTAATGACAAGAGACGTAATAGCAATATTTCTGCTGCATCATTTTTGCAAATTGGATAAAATATTCTCCTAGTGGGGTAATGTTTCTAAATAAACAATGTGACAGGAAAGCAGAATAAGAGCAAGATCAGGAACCAGACATTTACTTGGCTCTCAGTCCCCTGGAGACAGGAAAAAGGGAAAGCTTTGATGATAAGGTTATATGTAAAGTGAGTTTAGTGCCTGGCTATAGCACATCCTTTTTGGGAAAATGCTTACTATGGCTGATTTTTGTTCCTTTGTTCAGACACTCAGTCTAGGGACACACAATAAAATCAACTTGCATCAATCTGTAGTGTCTATTATTTACTTATCGATTAACAAGGAGCAGTAAGGCTGGCTACACAAGGAGCGAATTTCTTTCCTGCAACCACAGAGTTGATGCGGGAATCCCTCCTGCCGGGCTGGTGTCTTCCCCCGCCGGGAGAAGATAGTGTTTATTGCTAGTGGCTATAGCAGGGATAATCGCAGGTAAAACCCGGCATGCTGGTTGTACCCAAGTTGATCGATCAACTTGGCACATTCAGCCTGCCCATAAACGGTTCAAATCTTGGCTGGTTCAGCAGGAACCAGCCAAGATTCAAACCCTGTATGGCCTGCCTAAGCCACACCATTTTATTATTGGTTAGTATTGAAGCTGAAGCTTCTGTCTGACCATACGGTGTTTGATATTGTGTATCACCCAATTTAGGCTTACATTTTTCTGATGAAGAAATGTGGTAACGAAGGATGAAATATGGCTGCTGTGGACAACACTACTTTTTATGCTCAGGATTTTAGACAAAAATATCCAGTGCAGTGTTGCAGACAAGTGGTTTCCACAGAGTTTTGGAAAGCAGTGCAGATATTGAGAATGTCCAGTTGGTACAAAGAATAATTGCTTATTGAACTGAAAATGTGATTGGATCAAAGTACCTTCAGGGTCCATTTACACCACATGGTGTTGAGCGGTTATTCCACTGCAGTTCCACTGCATGACAAGGCACATTGCTTTTTCTCCCTATCTGTCTGGGTCACGCCACAGAGTTGCAGTGGTGTGCACTGAAAAAAGTACTGCATGGAGTACTTTTGTTCAGCGCAGTGCGAGGCAATCCATTGGCTCGCACTGCACAGACAGCAGTTGAGCTTTATGAGATGTCTGTATTACATTTCAATAAAGTTTGTTTAAAAAAAAAAGGACACCGTGCAATGCGCTAAAAAAGGCACATTGCATTTGTCTATTCTCTCCCATTTCTCTAAGAATTGCTGTCATCTACCGGCCCCCTGAACCAGTATCAGCCTTTCTTGATGACTTCTCTGCCTGGCTACCCTTCTTTCTCTCTTCTGAAATCCCCACAATTATTCTTGGGGACTTCAACATCCCTAACACAAACACTACTATTACTTCTAAACTTCTCAGTCTAACCTCATCGCTTGACCTGAAGCAATGGATACAGGCTCCTACCCACTCCAACGGCAACACCCTTGACCTTGTCTTTTCCTATCTGTGCACTCTGTGCAACCTTTCCAACAATCCACTCCCACTCTCTGATCACCACCTTATTAGTTTTTCTCTCTCCCTGTCTTCCACCTCTTCTCCCTCCAACCGCCTAACAGTTACACGTAGAAACCTTCGCCACCTCAACCCTTCTCTTCTCTACTCTGCTACTGATCACCTCTATGACAAAATCTCACCTCTGTCCTGCCCCAACCTAACTACTTTCATCTACAACAGCTCACTGTCTTCCTCCCTAGACAAGCTTGCCCCCCTCACTACACACAGAATTAGGCCCCGACTGCTACAACCCTGGCAAACAGATGACACCAGAAGTCTCAGAAAACGTAGCCGCGCTCTTGAGTGCCTGTGGCATAAGACTAAGACCCAGGAAGACTTCACACAATATAAATCTGCCCTCCTAAAATACTACTCCTGCCTTCACACTGCCAAACAGACCTACTTTATCACACTCATTAACACCTTCTCATCCACTCCACGTCAACTCTTCTCTACCTTCAACACTCTACTCTGACCTCCACTGCCTCCACCCACCAACTCAATCACTGCCCAGGAGATTGCCAATCACTTCAAAACTAAGATTGATACAATTCATGAGGAGATCACCAATGCGCAAAAACCTCCCCCATGCAACACCCCATGTCCACAGATACAATCATTACTTCCCTCATTCAACCCTGCTACTATTACTGAGGTTGCTAAACTTTTATCTAACACTCATCTAACCACCTGCCCCCTGGATCCTGTTCCCTCGCAAATGCTATGCTCACCCTCTGACACGATTCTACACTCTCTAACTCACATTTTCAATCTCTCCCTCTCTTGTGGCATCTTCCCAAACTCTCTAAAACATGCACTAGTCACCCCCATACTTAAAAAGCCCTTACTGGACCCCACCAATCTCAACAACTTACGTCCCATCTCCTTACTCTCCTTCTCCTCCAAACTTCTTGAAAGACTGGTCTACAACCGACTAAGCGACCATCTGACCATAAGTAAACTTCTTGATCCCCTTCAGTCCGGTTTTCGCCCTCAACACTCCACGGAAACTGCTCTCCTTAAACTCTCAAATGACCTACTAATGGCTAAAGCCAATGGACACTATTCTGTACTACTTCTCCTGGATCTCTCTGCTGCCTTTGACACAGTGGACCACCCCCTCCTCCTCAAAAAACTCCACTCCTTTGGTCTCCATGACTGTACTCTTCGCTGGTTCTCATCCTACCTATCCCACCGCTCCTTCAGTGTCACTTACAACTCTACTTCCTCCTCTCCTCTTCCTTTCTCCATTGGGGTCCCCCAAGGTTCTGTTCTTGGACCTCTCCTTTTCTCAATCTACACCACCTCCCTGGGTCAGTTGATTGCCTCCCACGGCTTTAAATATAATCTCTACACTGATGACACCCAAATCTATCTCTCCACCCCCCAACTCTCTCCATCTGTCTCCTCATGCATTACCAACTTACTAGCAGACATATCAGACTGGATGTCACATCACTTCCTCAAACTCAACCTATCCAAAACCGAGCTCATGATATTTCCTCCCTCAGGTGCCACTTCCCCTGATTGCCCTGTCAATATCAACGGCTCAACTATCAACCCATCTCTCCACGCCAAGGTCCTAGGTGTAATCCTAGACTCTGAACTAACCTTTCGACCCCACATTCTATCACTATCCAAAACTTGCCGCCTCAATCTCCGCAACATCTCTAAGACCAGAGCATCTGCTCCCTGTGCCTTGGGGTGCGGAAACAAGGTCAGACATACCCAAAGTTTGTGATTACTGTGGGAAGTGAAGAGGTCTGTCTGTGGTAGGCCTCACCTGTGGACCAGCTCAGAGAAGACCTGGGACGTAGACCCACTCATTGTGCTCTGGGAAGCTTGCACGATAGTTGGTCTGCCTGTGTGTTCAAAAATCCACTGGGAGGTAAACTGCTTCCGGAATTTGCTGGTGATCTTCCATCCCAGACGTTATGGGTTTCACCACTCTCAATAGCATACTGCTGCGAGTTCCACCCTGGAGCTGAATATAGGCAACTGCTGCCATGTTGCTCAACTGCAAGGAGACTGGTCTTCCCTTGATTCTGTGTAGCAAGGCCAAAGAGCTAAAATGGCTGTTTGAACTTCCAGCGCAATCGACACTACCCTCCTTGGCTGAGACTCTGCGCTTGCCTTGACCGACAGTCCCTCGCAGTGCACCTTCCAGGCTGTCTTGCAGACATGATTCGTAACAATGCAATCTTTCCTGTGCATGGGACTCTTGCTGGGGTGCTGGCGTTGCTCTGGGGAAGAGGCGATAAGACGTCTTCCTTGGAACTTTTTCCCCTGAGTGGGTGCGGCATCTAGGGCTATGCTTTTCCGAAGATCTTCCGCCTTTCCCTGGCTCTTGATCATTGAGAGCATGAGCATGCGGGGCTGAAAAAACTCAAAGCAATCCACATAAGGAGGCACTCTTTTCCTACAAGCTTACCAACACGGTGGTCCCGTACCTTTGAATTTGAGGGTCTTTTTGTTTAAGCGGTGACTGACTCATAGCTTGATGACAAATAGGACGGCCAGCTGAAATGAGGATAGCCAGAAAGGAAAATAGCACTAGAGAGAGAAGGGCTTTTGACATGAAAGAGAGAGGAGAAACAATAAAATATGCCTTCATAAAAAACAGAAAAGAAATAAATAAATTAAGCCCACAGACACTCAAATAATGGCAGATTTCAGAGGCAATCATTGGAATGGTTTAGGCCCCTTTCACACGAGCTGTCCAATCAGGTCTGCCTGTCAGTTTTTCAGGCGGACCTGATCGGACCCTCCATTCACTCCTATGGAGTGGCGGATGTCAGCGATGACATGTCTGCTGACACACGCTGCTATCCAATCCTGTCCATGGAATCCCTATTTTCCATCTGTTCATCGGATTGGATGAAAACGGATAGGCGGTCTGTTTTAATTCGATCTCCCCATAGAGGAGAGCAAGGCTCTGACAGATCCGTCTCAGCACAATAAGCGGGACCTGTCATCTGCCTGCTCAGTGAGCAAAGCGGTGTCAGCCGGGCAGATTGCCCGTGTGAAAGAACCCTTATACAGAATGCTGCAGACACATTTAACATTTAACCACTTTAATACCAGGTACTTACCCCCCGTTCTACCTAAGCTAATTTTCAGCTTTCTGCGCTGTCACTTTTTAAATGACAATTGCATGGTCATGCTGCACTGTATCCAAAGTTTTGTTCCCACAAATAGAGCTTTCCTTTGGTGGTATTTGATCACCTCTGCAGTTTTTATTTTTTGCTAAATAAATTTAAAATGACTGAAAATTTTTTTCTGTTTTAAAGTTTTGTAAAAAAAATACGTTTTCTCCTTCACTGATGGGCACTGATAAGCTGCACTGACGGGCACTGATAAGGCGGCACTGATGAGGTGGAACCAATGAGATGGCACTGATAGGCGGCACTGATGGGTGGTACTGATATGCAGCACTGATGGGCATTGATAGGTGGCACTGATGGGCACTCATAAACACTGAAAGGCTGCACTGATGGGTACTTATGGGTGGCACTGATAGGCGGTACTGATGGGTACTGATAGGTGGCACTGATAGGCATCACTGGTGGCACTGGCAGGCATTTTTAATGGGCACTGATTGGCAGCTGCCTGGGCACTGATTGGCATATCCCTGGTGGTCTAGGGTGGCATACCTGGTGGTCCTGTGTGGTGGCCATCCCTGGTGGTCCTGACGGCATCCTGGTGGGCCTGGGCGGGCATCCGCAGGGGGGACTGCACTGATAAACAATCAGCACAGACCCCCCATGTCAGGAGAGCCGCCGATTGGCTCTCCTCCACTCGCGCCTGTCAGACACGAGTGAGGAAAAGCCGATAAATGGCTTTTCCTCACTCATCGTTATCAGCCAGTAATTGTTAGGGTGTCATATGACTCCCAGTCAGGATAACTGGACAACTGCCCGACCGTCATTCTGCTATATGCCGGGTGGGAAGTGGTTAAGGAGTAATTTATTTTTTTTTGTGAAAAGCACAACATTGAGAAATAAAATGTGCCCAGTGCTGATTCCCAGACCTCTTCAGTTTTCACTTCTGTAAAAGCTATTAACTTTGGGCAGAAATGGTCTGTTTTATTTTCTGTTATAACCAAAAACTTCCCCATTTGGGTTAGATAACGTTCCTAAAATAAAAGCGAAACGTTTAGTCAACATTCATTTTACAGCTTTTGTCTGTTTAAACCCTGAAAACTACTTAACATATATATACATTTAGATACATTTTCCATAGTTCATAGAAAGACATCATTATATAAAATATTGACTTGTGTATATAAAATGTCCCACTTGTTCTCATGATCAATTAAAGAATAGATGAGGTCAAATTTACTTGTTATATTGGGAGATAAGTCCCTAAAACATTAGAAGGTTAGAATGTAAAGATCTGGAAACAAAGGCTAGGTTCACACCTATGCGCGTTGCGATTGATTCATCTTACTGGTGCATTTTGCGGTGCCTTTTGCATTTTTAAACACACATTTTTTATGTGTTTTTTTGGCTAATAGGAAAGTATAACAGTTCTGTTCATGGAGTGCGACTTGGATGTGACTTTACACTCTCTGGCACTCAAGTCATATCAAAGTAGCGCAGGAACCTTTATGTGTCCAAAGTCGCATGTTAGAGTTAGGGTTAGCGGTAATTGTTAGGGTTAGCAGTATTCGTTATGGTTAGTGGTAAACGTTAAAGATAATCATTAGGGTCAGCGGTTAGGCCCCTTTTACACTTGTGCGACTTGTCCTGCGACTTGGGACTGCAAAGTCACATGACAAGTCGTTTCCCATGATTTCCAATGATAACCATTCATATATGTGTGACTTCAAGTCTTGCCGACTTCAAAGTAATCCCTGTACTACTTTGGTCTGTTACTTTCATGTGAAACCTCAAGTTTACACAGGCATTCCCTGAAATTGCACCAAAATCGCGGTAAAATCGCACGACTTTTAATTTGCAGCAGTGTGAAAGGGTCCTTAGGGTTAGCGGTAAGGCTTAGTGGTGATTATTAGGGTTAGAGATAATTGTTAAGATTAGTGTGCTAGCCCTAACAATTACCTCTAACCCTAATGATTACCACTAACCATAATGATTACTGCTAACACTAACCCTAATAGTTACTGCTACCCCTAGTCCTTAACCCTAACATTTAGCTCTAGCTCTTAACCCTAACATGACTTTGGGCACATAACAGTTCCTGCACTACTTTAATGTGACTTGAGTGCCAGAGAGTGTAACGTCACATCAAAGTCACACTCCTTAACCGCTTGCCGACCAGCCATCGTCATTTTACTGCGGCAGGTCGGCATGAACCCGCGAACCGTCGTAGCTATACGTTGGCTCGCAGGATCGGGATAGCAGGCGCGCGCACCCACTGCACTGCGGGGGTGCCAATGCTCGTGGCCGACCACAAGCGATCGCGAGCACGAGGGACAGAACACGGAAGTGTGTGTGTAAACACACAAATCCGTGTTCTGTTCTGAGAGGAGTGACAGATTGTGTGCTCCTATTAGCTAGGAACCACAATCTGTCACTTCCTCTAGTCAGTTCCCTCCCCCTTCAGTTAGAATCACCTCCCAGGGAACACAATTAACCCCTTGATCGCCCCCTAGTGTTAACCCCTTCACTGCCAGTGACATTTTTACAGTAATCAATGCATTTTTATAGCACTGATCGCTGTGTAAATGCCAGTGGTCCCAAAAATGTGTCAAAATTGTCCGATGTGTCCACCATAATGTCGCAGTCATGATAAAAATCGCAGATCGCCACCATTACTAGTAAAGAAAAAAAATAACAATAAAAATGCTATAAATCTATCCCCTATTTTGTAGACGCTATAACTTTTGTGCAAACCAATCTATATACGCTTATTGCAATTTTTTTTTTTTTTACCAAAAATATGTAGAATACATATCGGCCTAAACTGAGAAAAAAATTAGCTTTTTTTAAAAAAAAAAATGGGGGTATTTATTATAGCAAAAAGTACAAAATATTGTGTTTTTTTCAAAATTGTAGCTCTTTTTTGTTTATAGTGCAAAAAATAAAAACCGCAGAGACGATCAAATACCACCAAAAGAAAGCTCTATTTGTGGGAAAAAAAGGAAGTCAATTTTGTTTGGGTGCAACGTTGCATGACCGCGCAATTGTCAGTTAAAGCGACGCAGTGCCAAATGGCAAAAAATGACCTGGCCATTCAGCAGCCAAATCGTCCGGGGCTGAAGTGGTTAAACAGAACTGTCATACTTTCCTGTTAGCAAAAAAAACCTGTAAAACACATCAAAAATGAATAAAAACGCAACAATTGCATTTTTGGTGCAGATCCATTAATGTCTATTATATGCAAAACAGAATCTGCTGCAGGAAAAAAAAGTCTCTGACTCTTCCCAAAAAATGCACCAGCTTAAAACGCGCAGATGTGAACTAGATCCATAGGAAACCATGTTAAATGGACTGTAGTGCCTTTCTGCAAAACACAAAATGGACTAAAAATACATAGGTTTGAACCAAGGGCTATAGGTGTAGATTGAAGGTGGTGGGGAAACTGATGTGTATTATGTGTAACATAGGATGCTGTTCATTGCACCCCAGGTATGAAGTGGTTTGTCCTACTCGTTGCATTTACTGTTGCTTCCTACCATTGACAACAAAGTCCATTTGTTTTCAATTGGAATTATTCTAACATGCACCAGTAGCAACTCTACAAAAGGAAAAGATTGCAAATGTGTCAGAGGATTGTATGGTAAAATCTGGTAAAGCTGCTGCACCCTAGAGCAGCCTTTCTCAACAAAGAGGGACCCTTGAAATATTTGTCCAGTCTCAGGGAACCCCTGCCAAAAATTACTATATCTACAACTCATTATACTTTAGTGGGATGGTCACTGGGAAGATTGCGCCTTACACTTGTGGCCATTGAGAAGAATTATTCCCTGACAGAGAGCTAAAAAGATCAATGGGGTCAGTGGTAACTTATCTGAGAGGCAGATATTGCTCATTGCTCAAGGAACATCTCGCAACCTGTGGAGGAACCCTAGGGTACCATGGAACCATCATTGAGAAACCCTGCCCTAGAGCCAAGTAACTAGTGTTCTTTGAAGAAGGTCAGCAATGGCAGCCAAGAAGAGAATAGTTTGTTGAAACTCTAATCAGAACTCCAGGAGTGATCTGTATTGCATATCTCATACCAGATGGATCGCTGGGATAGCTGAAAATCACTGAAGTAGTTAGCACTAGTACAGTGATGGGGTTTGTGCGAAAGGCTTCTTCTCTACACACAGAATATAGGGGGTCACTCATTCGGCACTGCCATCCCCCATATAATGAGGCATTCTCTGTATGAAGTGGAAAGCAGGGGCGATGAGATCAGGATCTCCATTTTGTACAATCAAATAACACCTTTTATATATATATATATATATATATATATATAAATATATATATATATATAAAATACAAGGCTTTCTATGAGTAGTGCTGAGTGAGCGATTCTTGTGTACAGTGAGGAAGCTGCACACACAGAAGCCCAGCAGGACCCAGAAGATCTTGGCTATCACTGTAGTAACTGCAACTACTAGAGTGATTTCCACTTCCACCTGCAGTGAGCCATCAGGAGAAAGGCATACTTACATTGGGCCAAGCTGGAGCAGTGTATAGTAACAGATCATTCCTGGAGTTTCACTTTAATATTCACTCATCTTGATCAGGCCATTTTGTTCTAGCCTATTAAATTAAAGCATTGTGCAATGGTTTGACACACCCTGAGTGTGCAGTGAGAAGGCTTTAAAAAAGACCTGATTTGTTCTGTTGGATTTTTACTCAATGATCAACAACCCCACACAGTGCCTGATATACTGTAGTCTGAATCGGGCTCTGCTGATGCAGGCCCTGTGCTCTCTACAGGCCCTGAAGACACAATCCCTGATTCTTCGGACAGCGAAGATCAGTCCTGAAAAGGTGCTGGTGGCCGCACTGATTACCTCCATGCAAGACATGGTAAAACGATTGAGGACCCCCTCTGTAACTGCCGATGAGATGGTTATCCCCTTTGATATGCACAAGCTTGTTAGGTCCGCAAAGGTTTCTCTTTACCGTATATATTTTAATAAATCTGTTTACAAGGATTGGGAACGTTTGTAAGTGTACTTTCATGGTTCCAAAGCACTTTTTGGTATGTTACCCCTTTGAGGAAGCCCTTCTAATAAAGTGGACCTCTCTCTGTGGTGGATCCCCCATCTCTATGTTGAACAAAGCAACCATGATATAGGTGGAGGAGGCTACCTCCTTTAAAAAATTAATGATTATCATGGAGAGGCATTATGTCTCAGTGGTGCATCTTCAATCTGGTAAACGATGCAAAAACCTGTGGGATGGAGACTTAAGAGAAGTAAAAATCCACGTTAATGGGATCTCAGTTAATCATTAAAATCCCTTTCTCTGAGTTCACTGACGGACACAGTTCTTCTAGTCTTGACCACAGGGTTTTATAGTGCTACCTACAGCATAGGACACTAGGCAGAAAAGAACACAGCACCGCTTATGGGCAGTCTTAGCTGGTCAAAAACTGCAGGTAAACAACTGTACCTGTGGAACATTGTTATTGCAAACACATGACTGTGTCAGTGAAGCAGAAGATAGCAGACCATTGAGTACAGCTTGTGGACCCTTCTATACTGTATGTTTAATGCTGACATCATAGTATTATTATATACTATACTGTGACGTTATTGGGTAAT
The DNA here is from genome assembly GCF_042186555.1 of Aquarana catesbeiana. Classification (NCBI taxonomy): domain Eukaryota; kingdom Metazoa; phylum Chordata; class Amphibia; order Anura; family Ranidae; genus Aquarana; species Aquarana catesbeiana. The sequence goes on from NC_133324.1 coordinate 238,164,801, forward strand.
TGCACAGTGATGTCCACTTGCTCCGCTTGTTGTATTCTATCTATGTTCATTACACTGCCTGTCTCAATATTCCTTTGTGCCTGTATTTGCATCGCATTTATTGTTTATCTTTCACTTGTATATATCTAGCCCCAGAATGTATGTTCCATTGATTCCAGTATGTGTTTTTTCTGGTTGCCTTGGCCTTGTTTGGGGATTTATCCAATCCCCCTTATTGAGTATTTGTATTTTATTTTATATGTTAATTCTTGTGGTTATGCCTATTTTACTGTTCATATAAGTACATGAACAGTAAAGGGACGAGTGACGCATTGGAGGGGATGGAGGATCGGCGGCCATCTTATTGGTAGGAAGCGCTGGTCGCTTTCCTTTTCTGCCTTACATTTACTTCTCACATGTGAGTTTTTATTTGTGAGTTTATGATGAATAAAGTTGTTCTTGCTTGGGATGTCTGCGCAATGAGTTTGTTCTTTTTCATTCACTTGCATATATGATTATCGTGCTATATCTTTGGAGTGCACTTTTATGGCTAAACCATCCTGGTAAAAGGCATATATATAATTCTGGGTCGATCAGTGGAGTGAGGATTTCTAGGCACCGAGGGGAGTCTCTTTTGATTGTGAGGAAACGTGGACATCATCCACTAATGCTGTGCTGTTTAACCCATTTGCTGATGGTAAGGGTCAGTTTTTTAGGGTGTTGGTGATGGGTTCTTTCCTTTTTCATCAACAAAGATTCCTCATGAACAGATTCAGAATTCATCAAATTTGGAACTTTCCTCATTATTGAATATATGGACTTTTGTATTATTATCTTCTCTTTTTAATAGCGCTACACCTATACCCCATATTATTGTTATTGCACCCAACAATATTGTGTTAGCAGCTTTTATTTAGTACTCTTTGATAGCGCAACAATCTGATTTGTTTATATTGCAAGCACATGACTGTGTCAGTGAAGCAGAAGATAGCAGACCATTGAGTACAGCTTGTGGGCTATCAGAAGTACCCTTCTATACTGTATGTTTAACGCTCACACCATAGTATTATTATATACTATTAATTGGGCCATATAAGTCTGGGTTCACATATGAGTCGCATGCGGCTCACAGCAGGGATCCGCTGCGTCCTGTTTCACTGTTTCAGGTCCGATTTGAGTCCGAGGTTTGGTCTGAATTCAGACCTGAAATGGACCAAAAGATGCACAGCATTTTTGTGCAGATCGCACTGGACCCGCTTCATAGAGAGCCGGTCAAAATCTCCTGCTATTGCGAATTGGAATGCGGAGAAACTGAATCCAATTCGCAATGGTGTGAACCCAGCCTCAAGAAATAAATGTGTAGTGTGTTAATAGAATTTCCATCCCATCCTCTAAGAAACCGTTAAAATAGGTTCTCCCGTGTAGTAGTAGACATATTCCTTTTGCAATGCTCACCAATGTTGAAAGCAAAGTGGAAACCAATCTGGCCCTCAGTCCTCTGCATTGCACAGTTACTATCAGTTGAAGAGTTTGAGAAACTTACAGCCCGGAGGTAGTTTTAATGTAACTTGGACAGCTGTTATTTTGTCAAATTATGTTTCTGTGAGTCAAACCGAAGACTCAGGTTTCCGGAGTGGGTGGCAGTTCTTTCCCATTCCCATGTTGAATTGGTTACAAATTCATTGGCAGCAGAAGAAAATATCTGGAGTGATATGTAAAACTTCAGATGAGACATGACAGTGGTGAATCACTAATTACCGAAGCAATTCTTTGCGTGTAGCAATAGAACTATTACTCATAATGTGAGTTTTTTTGGGCACAATATTACAGTTTTGCTTTCATTCTGAGTAGCCATTTTTCTTAGAGGCATTTTCAACTTCATTGCCTTGCATATTACCACAGATTTAGTAGAAAACCTATTTTTAATCTGAGACTAAGAACAGTTATCTACCAACACATTTTTTGGATTGTAAGACTCACTAAGTTTTAGGTTTCTCATAATGTTGAACAATGTCTGTGATTGGAGATCTTTATCTTTTGTTTGAAGAAAATAGAAACAACTCCTTGATTGAAAGTGCATGTCATCTTGATGTTGGTTGAGTCAGTCTAAGAAGTCATGACATATGATGGTGGTTTGGTCATTCATGCAAACACAACTAGAAGCCAGCCATACATGGCTCGAAATTCAGCCAGTTTAGCAGGGACTGGCCAAATTTCAATCCATGTGTGGGCAGTACGGTTGTACAGAAGTTGATCTACAGATAGTAACAAAAGATACAGTTTTTATTACTCCTTGTCATATCATCCCCAGTCTTATACAATTCTTGTAGAGGAAGCTTCTGAGAGGATGGATTAGCAGAATGCTCTTTGTCAGTTCCTTGTCATGGTTATGCAATAGAGTTTCTGTCGGCTTACCTGTCTCCATGTGTTCATCTCTAGAGACCAGCTGACCCTCACCTGACTGTTTTTTTAACCTCTCCTCTAGCATGGCCACACCCCAGGTCCTATCTGGGAACCCTATATAACCTGTGCACTGCAAGTCAGCAGTGCTGATCAACCATTGTGTGTTAGCCTCTGTGGGTACTTGCTGTGTTTCCTACGTCTGATTCCTGTTACCGACTTTGGCCTGTTCTCGACTCTCCCTGTCTGCTTGTTACCCTGACCTTTGGCGTGTTATGTTTCTCCTTGTCTGCTAGTCGCCCTGACCTTTGGCTTACCCCTTACTTCCCTGTCGTTCCAGCCAGCTGCCTCCTTCCTCTTCTCCTGTAGTCTACGGTGAGCGTGAGCCGCTCACCCTGGGGGCCGCGACCTGGAGCCAGACTGCAGCGCAGTCCATCCTCACCACTAGAGGCTCTGGTGAACACCCGCTGGCTCTTAGACTCCGCGCCCTGGGGAATCTATGCTCTAGCTTCCACTGGGATCCATGTTAGTTATCCTGTAGACCTGCTTCCTGAACCTTCCAGGGTTCAATCCACAGCAGTCAGTCCTAGGGTCCACTACCTTGCGGTGCACTTCCGACTCCTACAAAGTGCATCTGTCATCTGGTCTCAGGTGACCTGACAGTTTGATCAGCCATGGACCCGACTGATGTGCCGCTACCCGCAGATGATCCATTGCAGGGCTTAGTTCGCAGACTTGAGACCCAGGAATCGCATCAGACCCAGGTGATGCAATTCCTTCAGGATTTGGCATCCCGTTTTGAACAGGTTCAGGCCTCATTAGGATCCCCGGTTCAACAACCTCAACCGCTATCTGCTGCTGCACCTATCGCACCAGTCGCAGCCACACATTCATTACATCTGCCAGCTTCGGCCCGTTTCTCTGGGGACTCCAAGGCCTGCAGGGGGTTCCTTAGCCAGTGCACAATTCATTTTGAGCTTCAGCCCCAAAACTTCCTGTCCGATCGGGCAAAGGTAGCCTATATTATATGCATCCTGTCCGGCGAGGCGTTAGCCTGGGCTGCGCCTCTGTGGGATCTAAATGATCCAGTGGTTTCTAGCCTGTCTGATTTCTTGAAACTTTTTAGGAATATCTTCGAGGAACTGGGTTGTGTCTCCTCAGCGGCCAGCGCCTTTTTACGTCTCCGTCAAGAGTCCGCTTCTGTGGGACAGTACGCTCTTCATTTTCGTACTTTGACTGCTGAGCTGAGTTGGAATAATCAGGCCCTAGTTGCAACCTTTTTACATGGCCTCTCTGATAGAGTGAAGGATGAATTGACAGGAAGATCTCTCCCTGCTGATCTGGATGGTGTCATCACCTTGTGTAACCAGATCGATATTCACTTTCAGGAGAGGGCCCTGGAAAAAAGACGCTAGCACTCCCCGTTCTTTAGGCAGCCTAAGCTCCATGTCCCTTCTCTTCATTCCGAGGAGCACCTCCTGCCTGCTGAGGAATCTATGCAGCTGGGCCGGACCAAGTTATCTCCCGAAGAACGCACTAGGCGCAGAACTCTGGGCCTGTGCCTCTACTGTGGCGTCAAAGGTCATTTTCGTGATACTTGTTCTCTTCGTCCGGAAAAACGCTCAGGGCTAATACATCTGGAAGGTGGAGTATTGGACCCTGAAATATCACCTTCACCTTCTCGTCTTCTCCTTTCTGTGTTCCTTCATGTTGGCACTTCCCCTCGTTCGGTCTCGGCATATCTGGATTCCGGAGCTGCTGGCAATTTCATGGACTGGGGAACTGCGTCTTCCATGAGACTTACCCTTTTGCCCCTTACAACGCCATTGGTGGTCTTGGCGATTGATGGCACTGTTCTCCCAGGGGGCCCTATCCGCTTCCAGACCCTCCCTGTTAAGATGTCAGTAGGGACACTCCACCAGGAGTGGATATCCTTCCTTGTCTTACCCAAGGCTTCATCTCCTATCATATTAGGTCTTCCTTGGTTACGGCTCCATTCTCCACATGTTGACTGGACTGCTGGACAGATCTTGACTTGGGGTTCCTCCTGTTCCTCCTCCTGCCTACTCAAGGTTACCCCAAAAGAGAAACTTCCTGTTGCCACCATCCCAGTATCTTCTGCTCTTCCCGCTGCATATAGAGATTTCTGGAATGTCTCCTGTGATAGTCGGGCTGAGGCACTCTCTGGGTCGTGTGGCACTCTGGATGAGGAGCCCACCTGTGAACCTGAGCCGATCAGTCACTCCAGTTTGCATGGCCATTTCCCTTTGCCTGTCCCTGGACCCCCTTGGACACACACCCAGGCTGACTCGTCCACCAGTTCCACGGTCACTACGCCCTGCGATGCAATTCTGGTGGTCCCCGCACCTGGCGATGCTGTTCAGTCGGCCTCTGCACCAGTCCAGCCTATGCCCAGTGAGCTTCCTGCTTCTTGTTCAGGACCTTCTGTAACCTGGCCTCACCCTACTGCTACCATGTCGCCTTCTAACCAACCTGACCTCAGGGATCCACTGACCTCTACCCAGTCTGGTGGTCCTGTGTTGGATGTCCAGCTCATCTTTAAGGGTCTGGGGGACCCTGCTCAGACTTCTGATGGTCTTCTCGTGCCCTTACCCATTCCTAAAAAGCCTTTAGTCCTCAATAAGTCCTCAATAAGTCCTTTCGTCCTCTCCCTACCTCGGTTCCGGTCTCTGAGGATAATCTAAAGTACAAGGTTAGTCAAGTTTTGGATTCCAGCCTCCGTAAAGGCATTCTTCAGTACCTCGTACATTGGAAAGGGTTTGGTCCTGGGGAGAGGTCTTGGATCACTGCATCTGAGGTCTTTGCTCCTCATCTATTGAGGAGGTTCCATCTGGAGTTTCCCTTTAAGCCTGGGCACAGGCGGGGGAGGGGGAGGCCTCAAAAGAGGGGGGGTACTGTCATGGTTATGCAATAGAGTTTCTGTCAGCTTACCTGTCTCCATGTGTTCATCTCTAGAGACCAGCTGACCCTCACCTGACTGGTTTTATAACCTCTCCTCTAGCATGGCCACACCCCAGGTCCTATCAGGGAACCCTATATAACCTGTGCACTGCAAGTCAGCAGTGCTGATCAACCATTGTGTGTTAGCCTCCGTGTGTACTTGCTGTGTTTCCTATGTCTGATTCCTACCAACTGTGGCCTGTTTTCGACTCTCCCTGTCTGCTTGTTACCCTGACCTTTGGCGTGTTATGTTTCTCCTTGTCTGCTAGTCGCCCTGACCTTTGGCTTACCCCTTACTTCCCTGTCGTTCCAGCCTGCTGCCTCCTTCCTCTTCTCCTGTAGTCTACGGTGAGCGTGAGCTGCGAGATCCTGGGGGCCGTGACCTGGAGCCAGACTGCAGCGCAGTCCATCCTCACCACTAGAGGCTCTGGTGAACACCCGCTGGCTCTTAGACTCCGTGCCCTGTGGAATCTATGCTCTAGCTTCCACTGGGATCCATGTTAGTTATCCCGTAGACCTGCTTCCTGAACCTTCCAGGGTTCAATCCACAGCAGTCAGTCTTAGGGTCCACTACCTTGCGGTGCACTTCCGACTCCTACAAAGTGCATCTGTCACCTGGTCTCAGGTGACCTGACATTCCTATTGAAACAGGCACATCCCACCAGTACTACATTTTCAAAGAACCCTTCCCCTACATGATGTGTGCGGGCAGGCACTTTGAAGGCCAAGCAGCAGCATTGTTGTGCTAGGAATAAAAAATCATTGTATGTACTTGTATGTACTATGGAAAGTAACAAAGAGGGGTAGAGGGGATATGTGGAGTTCTGTAGCTCAGCATAAGAGAACTCAGGACTGACAAATTGCATGGGATTTCAGTGCAGTAGTTGTTGTTAGCTAGCAATTAGCTAGTAATTTATAAGATTACTTAATTTCTGGAAGAATCAACAGGTATTTTACTGTACTTATTTGCGCTACTGTTTATCAAATGTATATTTACAATACAAATGCACTCATTTTGGTGCACACAAACCCAATATAATACCCAATTTTTTGTAATGTTTTTTGGTTGCATCATGTAAACAGATATCACACGTGTCAGGCATCAAAATTGCAGGAGTTCTTAAAAAGGAAAAAACTATGGTAACCAAAATTAACCATAGGTGACATTTTAAAAGCCTTTACAGCTCATCCTTTTAGAGTAAATAATGGCCCTAGAGCGTCCATTTTTTTTACACACACTCAAAGTGAGCATGTAGGATTGTAGGCAGAGAGGCTTTAAAAGATTTTTGGGGATTTTTACATTTATACCTAACTTTATTGCTATCACAAGGGGACTGATAATCCCTCTATGTTTTAGCATAGTGGAGGTGACAAGTTCTTTTTAAGAGGACATCCGGGGTTTAATAAAAGCCTAATGTAATTTCTGCATTCTTCCTAAGGTGATCAAGTATAGAATGTGCTTGATCAGCTTCTATGCCAGCTATAGTGGCCAGGGTTTGACAGCTCTAAAACCAAGTTCATACCTCCCAGGGAGAATGCCCAATCTGGAGGTCCTGGGAACCCAGGAGGGGTACAGAGTAAACTCAGGATACATGATGGGGGAGGGGTGTGGTTGTTGCTAGGCTCTTCTAACACACAGTACTCCAGTGTAAGTGCAAGAATCAACATTTTCACAGAGAAAATATATTTTATTTTTGTTTACAAAAGTTTTATTTGAAAGTTTGAACATACATTTTCAATGCAATAAAGGAAGTTTCAAATGACAATACAATGTGGTACATCAATTATACAGTATAAGAGAGATATCAAACATGTAGAAGTGTTGAGGAGGGTAATAGTGGTATATATAGAGCAGCAGGATCATCTAGAGATTGTTCTAGTTAAGGTAGTTATTATTATTACAACTTGGGAATTGAGAGTACTAAACTTACCATCAAATGAAGGTTTGATTTAGGATAAAATATATGAGAAACATATTATGGTAGGATCCAATAATTCCATTTATTATTGAAAATATGCATACTGTCATAAAGATTGTGGTGGATCCTTTCTGACAATCTAAGCATTTCCATCCTGGATAGGACTTGTGACCATGATAGGTTATTTGTTCTTCAGTTGAATGCTATCATCCATTGAATCGAACTGGCCGGTGAGTGAAGGAGTCTGTTGCATGGTGTTGGTATGTTTGGTACAGATGCATATAGAAGGCAAGCTAGAGAAAATATATTTTAAGGCATTTCCTAGCAAAAGTTAAAGTGGAGGTCCGCTGAAAAAAAATATTAAAAGCCAGCAGCTACAAATACTGCAGCTGCTGACTTTTAATATATGGACGCTTACCTGTCCAGGGAACCCGCGGTATCGGCAGCCGAAGCTGATCCGTCCTTCGGCTCTCAGCTGCTGCCACCGCCATCCTCGGTGAGGGAATAAGGAAGTGAAGCTGTGCGGCTTCACTTCCTGGTTCTCTACTGCGCATGCGCAAGTCGCGCTGCGCGTCCTCTCAGGTCCCTGCTGTGTTCTGTGTCTTACAGAATACAGCGGGGGAGGACAGGGTAGACGCCGGAAGTGGCATAGGTCACCGCAAGCGCCGCGGTGAGCTATGCCAGGAAGTGGGAGCAAATACCTGTATTAGACAGGTATCTGCTCCCTCCTCCCCCTGAAAGGTGCCAAATGTGACCCCGGAGGGGGGGGGGGAATCCAAAAAGTGGAAGTTCCATTTTTGGGTGGAACTCCACTTTAATCACAAATCATCACTTGTAGGTATACAGAACTATTAAGACTACACAATGTATAAAACTTCAATTGGGCTTTAAATAATAAAACAATGTAATGAGCCAACTGCTATTTGTAATAGTCAAAACAACCAAGCACCATCTATCCAGTCATAATGTGGTATTAGTAAATCCAGTACTAATCGGTTATTATGAGTTTAAACAAATATAATTTAGTGTTTTGCTCCTTACAATGACAACAGTATGGCTATCCAGGCCAACAGGAAGATCTCTTGCTGCCCTTTGTTCTCAGCGATAGACCTGTCCATGTTTAGCCGGGTTCATTAATGGTATTGGCTGCCATCCTATTGCTTGTTACCACAGCGATTGCTGGTCAGTACAACAGGATGTATAATTGTATGCAGATAAGGAAGCTGACTTTACTGAATGCACATGGGAGTTCTTTGGAGGATTATCAAGATACTGGAAATGATTAGGCACATGTTTAATTAAAATGCTTGCAAATGTTAAATGTTAAAGGATTTAAGCTTGGCAAATGGGAAGCTTTAAAATGTCACGAATGCTAAATATTTCCCAACCTCCAATGTAAATTGTGAATGATGCTTCTTGAGCATTGTCTTGTGTAATAGCACTGTCAGCATTAACCCTTACATGAGATTGTTTTTCTGACCTCAGTTGACTTTTGTTCATTTGCATTAACATATAAAACCTTTCCTGTGAGACCCTTATGATAATAAACTTAAATCATTAAACATTTCTTAAAGTGTAACCATGTCCAAAACATTGTTAACGTAATTTTACAGTACAAGATTATTATTATTATTATACAGTATTTATATAGCGCCAACAGTTTACGTAGCGCTTTACAACTTGAGGGTAGACTGTACAAGTACAATACAATTTGATACAGTAGGAATCAGAGGGCCCTGCTCCTTAGAGCTTACAATCTAAGAGGGGAGGTCACAGGCAGATAGGCCTATACCTTCAGGTGTTTGTACACTGGCAAAGTTTTAGAGGTCACGCCTTTTGTATAACCCTATCTCATTCTCTGAAGGTGATGGACCTTTTCCTTTTCAAGAAGAAAATCGCCATCACCTTTAGCTTACCTAGTTTACTATTTCTCTTTATTATTTTATTTCCCAAACCTTTAATCAAGCCCTTACCATCCTCTAATGCTAGCAGAAAAGCAGTGTATCTGTATTGGCCCAACCTTGGTAAAACCTTTGGATCTGTACCTGCTCCCCATGCTGTGGGGATGGCCTGTAATGTTGCTGCGGGCACTAGATCCTGCATGGATGCTCACCTTGGCACTTGGTGCAGTGGATTTAGTTAGCTACAGGGTGCTATACAGGCTCAGGACCATGTTCCATCGCTATGGAACCCAGTCTACGAAGACCCCTGTGGGGATATGCCCACCGTGATGGGTGAAGCCTGGACTATATACTGTACAGTCTAGGGTTGACAGAGTCACCTTGTATCTCTCACTGTTAAGGTAAAAACTGGGCTGTTTGAAATGTATTCACCTAATAGTGCAATCTTTTAAAATTTGTCTCTAAAATTCACACCACATTCTATACTTTGCACCCTATTACAGGAATATCCCACAGGGGAAAACCCTCACTTGTAGCTATGGCAGAGACCAGGCCAAAGGGAGTTGATGCAAAATCACAGGTGAACACAACACTCAACCTCAGAATGACAATGCATCGCTTGCAAAAGAGCAAGAATTGGCACTAATACCAATCTCAGCATCTGATTCTAACTCTAATTCAGGCACACAGGCGTGTTCGCAACCTGACTCTCCTCTGTTTTACTATACTCCTTCAGATGCAAAGAGACTTGCAAAATCCTGCAAAACATTTCCTGTTCATAAACAGATAGAATGTGCAGTCTATGATGTCTGGGTCATTCCTGAAATCTATCCAGTGCAAAAATAGTTCACAAAGAAGTGGGATATTCCTGTACTTGATCATTCTGTCTCTGTCTTAAACAACATCTCACTGTTCCCATCAAAGATGTTCCTTCTTTCAAAGATTCTGTAGATACAAAATTTGAGATGCTCCAAAAGACTGTCTTTAATCTTGAAGGCCCAGCCCTGCAACCAGCTCCTGTTGCAATTTCAGTATGTTAAACTGCAGTTAACTGGACTAGGACAATGAACAACCAACATGACTCTGTATTTCAGGATTGTGCTGTTACACAGCAATTACCTTCTGCTCTGCATTTCTGTGTAGATGCCCTAGAACCAATGGCATATCACCAATGTGAGCAGGTTGTTTACTGCACACAGGCCCCCAAGTGGAGGGGCACTGTGCCCTTACCCACCCTGCACACATGAATGATACGTTCGGTGCAGCGGTGGGGGCCCATCTTTTCATTCAGAAGGCCCCGGGTGCCGCATTGAAGGAAGGAGAGGGGGCGCCGTGCCACTGCTGACAGGAGAGGTGACCTCAGTATCACTACTCCTGTGGCTGGGCCGGCACACCTGGAGGGGTGCTGGGGAAGCCACTGCAGTGACAGCTCCAGCAAGTAAAGAAAAAGTGCCAGCAAAGGAAGACTTCCAGCACTGGTTTCCACTAAGTACCAAGACCCCCATTTCTCCCTACTGAGCACCAGGACCCCCTATCTCCCCCACTAAGCACCAAGACCCCCATCTCTCCCTACTACGCATCAGGACCCTCCATCACCCCTAACTGAGCACCAGTGCTCCGTTTGTCAGGGGCGGGGCTGGGGGCCCCATGATTTCTAACAGTGGCCCTGCTGTAACTGCCCCGCACTCACTGCACCAATCACCCTTGACTGTCCCCCTGTGACCTCATTTGGCCCCTCTGTGTCCTTCTCCCGCCCCTCTGTGTCCTCCTAACGCCTGTGTCCTTCTTTTATGACACTGTGCATTGTTCTACTGACAGTCCACTGCCCTACTGACACCATTCACTGGCCCCCAAAAAGCATTTTGAAAAAATGAAAAAAAAAATACTAAAAAATTAAATTGTAAAAAATTGTAAAAATGAAATAATAAAGAACTACTGACACCGTCCACTACCTACTGACACCATCCTGCACATACTACCCACCGCCATACACTCCACACCCCTCTCCCTGCACATACTACCCACCGCCATACACTTCGCACTCCTCTCCCTGCACATACTACCCACCTCTATACACTCCGCACTCCTCTCCTGCACATCCCACCCACCACTATACACTCCACACCACTCTCCCTGCACATACTACACACTGCTATACACTTCCCACTGCTCTCCCTGCACATACTACCACCTCCTTACAATCGCACTCCTCTCCTGCACATACTGTCCACCACCATACACTTTGCACTCCTCTCCCTGTACATGCTACCTAATTTAACCACACCCCCTTTAAGCCACGCACAGGCTCAATGACCAGGCCATTTGTTGCAATACGACACTGCGTTGCTTTAACTGACAATTGCACGGTCGTGCAACGCTGTACCCAAACAAAATTTACATCCTTTTTTCCCACAAATAGAGCTTTCTTTGGGTGGTATTTGATCACCTCTGCGAATTTTATTTTTTGTCCTTTAAAGAAAAAACAGCGACAATTTTTTGAAAAAAAAAAACACCTTTTACTTTTTGCTATAATAAATATCCCAAATTTTTTCCTCAGTTTGGGCCAATATGTATTCTTCTACATATTTTTGGTAAAAAAAATCGCAATAAGCCTATATTGATTGGTTTGAGCAAAAGTTATAGCGTCTACAAAATAGGGGATAGATTTATGCCATTTTTATTATTTTTTTTTTTTACTAGCAATGGCTGCGATTCGCGATTTTTATTGGGACTGCAATATTGCGGTGGACAAATTGGACACTTTTGACACATTTTTGGGACCATTAACGGTGGTAGTGTCCTGGGCATTTTAGCACCAAGCCTCCGTAGGCCAGTTGTGTAAGGATGCCATCTGGTGTTCTATTAAGACTTTTTCAGATTTTACCAAGTAGATGTCCAATCTTTGGGCCGTATAGTTCTTGCAGCGGCTCTCAGAGGTTGGGTCTTCTGACCCTTGTCATCAGGCTTGTGGGCAAAAAATCTGTTTGCCTCATTGTTGCCCACCCTATTAATTGTGGACAACACATGGTGTATACATACTCTACCTTTATCCTGTACTGTAAAATTAGAATAGGAGCAGTTATAAGTTACCTATAAATTCAAAATCTTGGAGTACAGTATAGGGCACAGAACACCCTACCTTCCATTACTTGATTCACTCTGAATTTCTTGCTAAGAAACTGTGGACTCATGGAGAGGGGTAGGGTTATAGGGGAGGCACCCAGGGGACGTGTCCTCAAAAGCTTTACCAGTGTCCAGTCACCTGAAGGTAAACACCTATACACATGTTATACGATTACTCTGCATGTGTCCTGAACTGTATTTCAAGATATAAAAATGTACAAGTAAGTGAAAGTGGAGTGGGGAAGAGTTAGAACCCCTGTCCGGTTTACTGCTATTTTGGTGCTTCATTACAGAGATTTCCCCTCACTTTTCTTAATACGACTTTTTACCAGACAGCAAGTGAGGGGAAATCTGCAAAATGGACACAGACAATAATAGAAAAATTGACAGGGGTTAATTTTCCAGTCCCCTGGACAATAAGTTAGTTAAAGATTCTCTAACAGAGTCCCAGATAGCAGTAAAACCTGACAGGTAAATAAAATGAGAATATCCACGCGCCACTAAAAGAATAGAGAGTATACTACTGCAAACACTGAAGGCAATACCATACCCTAAATTAAATTCAAAATAAAAAATAGTGCTGCGCTGTAAATTAAATACCAACCATACAGTAATAGTACACAGTGCAAAGGTGCATGTACTGTGAAAGAGGCTAGGCAAACCACAAATAAAGTGACAAGTAAGCAAATATTAAGGAATGAACAATCAATCGATAAAACACTCCTTATGTCCGTAGCATATCTTCTCATACCTCCCAACATTTTGAGATGGGAATGAGGGACACCTACTAGCAAATGTATGTAGGCATAGGACACACCCCCTGCCACACCCCCTTAAAGGAGAATTAACCAAAAACAAAAGGTTAATTAAATCTACAAGTGCTTTTTTTACCACTACTATTCCTTTATATTGGCTTTTAAAATTTACAAAATGCAGCAATTTAGAGTTTAGATGAAAGGTTTAGCACTGGGAAACACTTTTTGAAAGATTAAAAGTGCATTTTATATACAACTATATGGATCAGACCAAAATGAGTGACAAATGAGGAGGAATGAGGGACAGAGGGACATTGCTCCAAATCAGGGACAGTCCCTCCAAATCAGGGACAGTTGGGAGCTATGTCTTCTTTATATATAGTGCAAAAAAGCAGAATAAAGTGATGTAGAGTAAATGGTGACTTCATATATAAAGTGCAGATAAGTAGTGACTTGAGTGCTGCAAAGTTGATGGTAACTTCATATATAAGGTGCAAATAAATGGTGACTCCTATATTCAGTGTAATACGTGATGTCTGGATGTCCCCTTACCTTACTGCTGTAGTGTAACAGCGTGTGAATCTTTGCGGGTAACAGGTATAGTATCCCACGACCTCTGGATCTGGCGTTTCTGGACCTGCTGATGTATGTCCGTCTATGTGACCAATAGCCCTCTGTCAGCCGTGGCTAGTTCCTCAAGCCTCATAAGTGGGCGTGAGGAAGTATGAAAGGAAGAACAGAGAGAGATGATGGATAGTGTAGTATATTTGTATAAAATATTTATTGAGAATAGCCAACACAAACAGGGTACTCACATTATAAATGCATGTCAAAACAAAACACGAGCAGCGAGCTCTCCAACGTCACTTCCTGTATGTCCCGCGCGCGTGTTCGTCACAGTCACGTGACTTCATCTCCTGACTACGGACATAAGGGATGTTTTATCGATTGATTGTTTATTCCTTACTATTTGTTTACTTAGTGTGTTTATCACTGGTATTTTTGCACATTGTCACTTTATTTGTGGTTTACCTAGCCTCTTTCACAGTACATACATCTTTGCAGTGTGTACTATTACTGTATGCTTTGTATTTAGTTTACAGCGCAGCACTATTTTATATTTTGAAAACCTGACAGGGGTTCTAATCCTTCCCCACTAATTTAAAAAAATGTTGAGTATAGATACTTTAAAGCGGTTGTATACCTACACAAAAATTTTTTTTTTTTTTTTTAAAAACCTGTAAGGCAAAAGGCATGAGCTAGTATGCACCACATACTAGCTCATTATGAAATACTTACCCTAGAACAAGGCGTCGGCAGCTGATCCTGGTCACCGCTGAGGGATCTGAGATTTCCCCTCTGCGTGTCTTCCGGGGTTTGCGACTCCGGTGCTGTGAGTGGCCGGACCCGTGATGTCGTCACCTATGCGCACGGGAGACTTCTTTCCGGCAAGGTCCGGCAGCGTCTGTGGACCTTCAGTTGGGCCTTCACAGCGCATGCGCAGCTGACTTCAGCGGCTGCATGCAAAGTGAATATCTCCTAAACCGTAGAGGTTTAGGAGATATTCATTTTACCTACAGGTAAGCCTTATTATAGACTTACCTGTAGGTAAAAATATAAAAAAAGGGTATACAACCACTTTGAAAGAGATATGCAGGATACTAAAAATATAAACACACATACTGACCTAGATGGCTGCATCGAGCTGCAGCTGCCACTCCCCAGCTCTACACCAAGAACTGAGTGATTAAAGACAGTGGATTGATCAGTTCTGGGGTCCGCTCTGTCAGTCACCACTCTGTGCTCTGCCCCTTCAGCGCTCACTGGAGTGCTGGACTGTGGAAGGGGTGGAAGAGGCTGAGTCAGCTGCCCTGCAGAGCCTGGACCGACTCTGTGAGGTCGACTGACAGTGGACTTTAGCCCACTGTCGGCTGAATCGGGGGCACAGGAGTGCAGAACTAAATGCATTTCTGTGAACTCCAGGAGAAGTATGGCCAAAAGAGCTTTGGCCATACTTCTCCTTTTAATATTGTAAAATGGGCCTGAAATAACAGTCCATTGAGTGCATATGCTTTACAAAGTTTTAGCACTTCCTCCTTGACCCAACACTGCTGGTCCTACACAAGGGGAACAACACTCATGTCATTCTTTCCATTTCATGCGAGTCCGGCCTGTCATTTACACACCCACTGGGTGCTTACTGCAGCCTCATGTATGATGGGCTCACAGTACTCCAGGACTATCATTGTGAAGAGGAATCTCCAATGATGTCAATGAACTGACTAGAAAGCTTCAGGAAAAAAAGTATAAATAGGGTTTGTTTTTAAAAATAAAAATAAAAAATGCAAAAGATGTGGAGGATGTTTTTTTGGACATGCTTTGTTCTACTTTAATGTGTTTCCCTTCTGGGGCTGGTGCTTACCAACGAAGAGCATGCTGCCTGTGTTTATTGCAGAAATCAGATTACAGCTATCATTTTTTTTGTGATGGAGATTAGCATAAAAAGATTACCAGCTCAACTGTTTTTCGTCCATTTTTGATAACTCAGCTTTATGATTCCTTTATGCACTATGTAAGATGGTCACAACCTATGCAAAAATGTTTAATCTCCCCACAGAAATGCAGGTAAATTTACCAGCCTTGAACAGCAATCCCTTTGTGAGAACCTTTGCCTAAGATTAAAAATAACACGGTTCCTCTAGATCCCCGTTTAAAGGACAGCACAAGCTTTTAATACAGCACAGCCCTTGTGTACTTTTCTGACACTGTCACCTGACATGCACAAGGGTGCATTCGGGGTGTACAGCATAAAATTCTGGCTTTATTACATGCCAGGAAAGCTCAGGTGCTCCATGCAGCCACCCATAGACACAAATGGTGGTGTGCAGCTGTATGTTATAAGCATGCATAGCATACAGACATATTTTACGAACAAAGGCTGCATTTGGGGCATATATTGGGTTTCACATATGGACACATTCCTTAAACAGAGAAAGTCTGCATTTGGGGCATACATCAGTACTCGCATACACCCATGTACTGGACATTGGGGGCATACATTTGTCATACATGGATGTACGCATGTACTGGTATATTTCCTTGGTATATACATCCACAAAGCCATTCAAGTCCATGGGCAGCTGTATGCAGCACCTAGGCTTCCTTGGCCCGGGAAAAAAAAGCAAGAATTTTAGGTTCTATGTGCCTGTGTGGACGAGGCCTGATGTTTTATGTGCTGTATCTTCTATTTTACACTTGCTTGATTTATTACCTTTTTTTATTTCATAAAATCAAACTGCAGGCAGGGCAGTTATACTAATGTGTGCCCATTTGGCATTTTTTTTATAAGCACTACAATAAAGTATACTGAATGTTAGAAACATTTGTATCAGGATCAATATAAATTTTTTACAGTGACTCACTTTTCCTACAGTCTATCTAGGTGAGCCATTTTCATTTAAATGCATTTGGAAATGTTATTACATGTGAAATGTGGGCTGCATTTTTTGCCAAACCAACTCAAAAAACACATTACACATCATATATTACAATTTTTCATTTAAGGCGGTAGTAAATCGCAGCTTAAAAAAAATCCCCTGCAAGGCAATGTCATAATGTGCTAGTCTGCATTGCATATACTAGCACATTATGTGAGACTTACCTTAAAATGAACCCCTCTAGCGGCACGCTGTCACTGCTGACAGGGCTTCCATCTTCACTCAGTCTTCCTTCCGAGTTCGCGGCCTCTGGCTACATGACTGGCCAGAGCCGCAATGACGTCACTCCCGCGCATGTGCACGGGAGCCCTCACTTACAGCATGAGCTCTGAAGATCCAACACGTTATGCCGGACCTTCAAAGCGCATGCGCCGGTGACCTCACCGGCTGCATGCAGTGTGAATATCTTCTAAACAGTTCAAGTTTAGGAGATATTCAGTGTACCTATAGGTAAGCCTTATTATAGGCTTTCCTGTAGGTCAGGGGTGCCCAACCGCAGCCCTCTGATGTGGCCCGCCACATCCTGCTCTGGGATGGCAGGTTGCCAAGCCCAGATTGCGGGTTCCCGACCCGCCATTCCCGAGCATCAGTTTAACTAATGGAGCCGGTGCTAGAGGAAGCAAAGCCGATGCTTGGTGTATGGCATCGGCTCCTTTCACAGGCAGCGTGATACCAGTTGCACTCTGCCTGTGACAGGAGCGATACAGGAAGCATCGGCTCTACTGCAGCCATATGATTCCTCTAGCGCCGGCTCCTGTCACACTGATGCTCAGGGATGGTGGGTCGGGAACCAGCTAATGGTATCCGCTAGCAGTACCCAACAGCAGTACCCACCAGCAGTACCAGCCCTTGAAAACAGCCAGCAGCAGCCACCAGCCATACCCGCCTAGGGGACAGCAGCAGCCTTTCATATGATCAGTCCGATCTGGTCCACCTGTCCGTTTTACAGGTGGACCCAGTCAGACCATCCATTCACCTCTATAGTGCGGCAGATGTAAACGGACTTGTGTCAGTTTACGCCCGCCTATCTCCAATCCGATCCGCTTAAAAGAACAGAAGGGGATCCGTCCCCTTCTGACTGGGCAAATCAAATAGGAGGGCCCATAGATTAGAGCGGGCTCTGTCCATGTCTGCTCTGCATATGCAGAGTTGACACAGACCTGTTATCTGCCCGCTCTGCTCATTGTGGCCCCCGACCGGCGGTTATCAAGTCACTAAAGTGGCCCTTGCTCCTCAAAAGGTTGCTTTCGGTACAAGTCAAAAAAGTAAGTTTACTACCGCTTTAAATGCCAGACTGAACATGAAAGTTTGTTCAGATTGAGGCCTGGGAACAAGGCAGCACAACTCCTTTCTGCCTTCGATGGAGAGGGTTAATTTTGCATGGGGATACACAGTTAAGAATCTGTGGTTCTAAGCAGAACACTTCCTTGAGCAAAGAGTACTGTGACAGTCATGTGAATTCCCTAAACTGATGCTGTTAATTGTATTATACGCTGGTTTAATATTAGTTGAATCAATAGAGTCGTGTGGCTGCCAGTGGAAAGTAACAGTTACTGGTGTGATAGAAATCTCTCTTCTTCTGTCTATTCTCATCTGAATTCTCACATCATTTATCTCAACATAAGCCGCCCAATACAGGGTCCTGCCCAGAGATAAGCTTAACAGGAACTCTGATCATGACAAGTATATTTGTAGAACTGAAACAGAAATGTTCTAATGTTTGTGTTTTTAACATTTCTTTTTAAATCCATCTAATTAATTTGTTCCATGTCAACAATCTGAAAAAAGATCTTAAGCCATTCAGTAAGAAAACTTTAACAACCTTTACATAATGTGGAACTGCTTCTGTCACTACAAGTTTTTTTTTCGCAAGGTTGCTGCTATTCTACGATACTTCTGAACTATAATGTTGGGCAGCAAGAAGATGGTACTTTTCTGGTTGTGGTGGGGATGGCAAGTAGAAAAATTCAGGACATGTTGGAATGGATTCCTTTCAATCAGTGGAATTAAATTATGAATGAAAAATCATGTCATTTATTAGTTCGCAGATGAAGCTTTCCATAAAGACCAGGGCCCGCAGGGCACAATAGTAGAACCACATACTGCAGGCTCACAATTGCAGCCATCTTTTGACTGCATCTTCTACCCTAGCTGTAAACTATCTGAGCAGATACAGTATATGTTGGCATTACCAGTTTGGGGAGCCTGCACTCCTATCCACACTCCTTTATCTGTTGGGTAATATAATATTCTCAAAGGCAGTCACTGGTAACAAAGCAGTGCTCTTTGGGAACAGGGCAGAATTTTCTGGTAAAAAAGCCAACACCATCCCGTAACATGGCAATATCGTAGGCTACTGCATCACTACTGTGGTAGGAAGCTTTTGTATGTCTGATGATGATACTAAGTGTAAAATTTGGGATATTTGTTGCTAATTTGTATTTTGATTTATATAAAAAGACAAATTACATGGTTTTTTATACTTTACGTTTTTTAATTATATAAAAAAAAAAATTTCTACGATAATCCAGTTTGAAGCAATTTTATTTCCACCAAAATGATGTTGCTACTTTATATCACATCTCAAGCTGAAATGTTTTTTCAACTACAGGCATCCAAAAAAAAAAAATACTGCTGCAGTGGGGCTTCCCCATACAGCAAGGGGTTAATGCCTAAAGTGTCATTAAACCTACTTCATTAAAAACTGTCAGTATATGCTATATTAAAGTGGTTCTAAAGCCCTATGCCCGGTACACACAGTGATATTTTCAGACGAATGATCGTCCGTTTTTTTTTTTGCATGCTAATCTCCGATTGAATCTGATGAGTTTTCTAAAGTCACAAATTCCCGTATGACAGAATAAAAATTCGGAAGTGATGTCATGTGTTGTAATGCATTTGGATTGCATTTTCGAACAATAGCTGTACTGACTAAACGAAAATCGTACAATCTGACATTGTACGAAAAAATTTTTTGTGCATGTCGCATAGAATAATATCGGATGAACTGTCATGATCGGCTCTTGAAAGCTCTGTACTAACGATCCGATCATCGTACGAAAAGCGGTATTTTCCGTACGATTTTCTGATCATGTGTAGGGTGCTTTAAGGTCGCCTTAAAGCGGAGCTCCACCCTAAAGTGGAACTTCAGCTCATTGGATTCCTCCCCCCCTCTCCGGTGCCACAATTGGCACCTTTCAGGGGGGAGGGGGGTGGAGATACCTGTATAATACAGGTATTTGCACCCACTTCCGGGAATAGCTAGCCGCAGATGCCATCACCCCCCCACCCCCCCGTTGTGTTCTGGGAAACACACAGTTCCCACAACACAATGGGGACCAGTGAAGACGCGCATCGCTTCACTTCCCGATTCCCTGACCGAGGATGGTGGCGGGGGGCAGCCGAGAACCGAGCGATTGCTTGTCATCTGCTGCCGACATCGCGGGCACCCTGGACAGGTAAGTGTCAATTTATTAAAAGTCAAAAGCTGCAGTGTTTGTAGCTGCTGGCTTTTAATATTTTTTTTAAGGTGGAGCTCCGCTTTAACAACTTAAGGACCGAGCCTCTTTTTAAGATCTGCCATTTACAAGTTAAAATCATTTTTTTTTGTTAGAAAATTACTTAGAACCCCAAGCACTATATATTTTTATTCAGACACCCTAGAGAATAAAATGGTGGTCGTTGCAATACTTTATGTCACACCGTATTTGCGCAGCTGTCTTACAAGCACAATTTTTTTTTGAAAAAATACACTTTTTTAAATTTAAAAAAAACGTAAAGTTAGTCCATTTTTTAAATATATTGTAAAAGATAATGTTACGTAGAGTAAATTGATACCCAACATGTCATGCTTCAAAATTGTGCCCCCTCGTGGAATGGCGACAAACGTTGACCCTTAAAAATCTCCATAGGTGACATTTAAAAATGTCTACAGGTTACCATGTCTCAGAGGGGAGAGGACCCGATCCTCTCCGCCGCTGTCAACGGCTCCGGTAAGTGGCAGAGACCACTGGGGAGCGGTGGGAGGGGGGCCCTCTCCCGCCCCCAATAAAAGTGATCTTGCTGTGAATCCGCCACAGAGACCACTTTTATCTGAAAGCAGACCGCCCGCTGTTTAAAAAGATTTAACATCAAACAGCTGATGTACAATGACGGCGTGCAGTCCGCAATTGGTAATGCATTCTATGCATTAAGGTGAAAAACCTTCTGTGCTACAAGACTGCCCCTCCCCTTTTTCTTAATTGAGCCCATCTGATCCAGCTATGTGCACGAGCGCAGCGGCTCCAGCCGCTGTCTCTCTCCTTATTGGACAGATTGATAGTCAAACAATTGCTGTCAATCAAATCCTGTAATGTGGGGGGCAGGGGCCGAGTCTCTCTGTCTGTGTCAATGGGCGCAGCGGGACTCTGGAGCGAGCACGCATGGGTGCCCCATGGAAAGCAGCTTTCTGTGGGGGCACCCAACGAAGAGGAGGGGCCTGGAGCACCAGCAGGGGGCCCCAGAAGAAGAAGATTGGGATTGCTCTGTGCAAAAGCATTGCACAGAACAGGTAAGTATAGATATGTTTGTTATTTTAAAACAAAAAAAAAAAACGTAAAATATTCTTTAAATGTTGTTCATTCTCACTCAATCAATATGGGGTTAGTTTTCTGTATTCTGCAAAAAAAACCTTGTTGATCTTGCTGTTCACCATCCCTCCTTCCTTGCCTGTGTCCCTGTTGCAGTTTGAGATCATGTGAACCAATCATTGCCACATCTACTGAGCATGCTCCAGTTTCAGTTTCCTTTTAAGCTGTTCATGTCCTCCTTTTTTATGTGTGTGCAGCCCATGTGACTTTAAAGTCACGCATGTGGGCTTATACACTCCAGGTAAAAGATAGCCCACTCACTCCCAGCTTCTCCATGCCCACTAAACAGCTTAAAAGAGAAATATGGACTTCTTTTTTTTTTTTGCAGAATCATACTTGCCTGGGTACGATGCTGCATCTGTCCCCTGGTGGCTGTAACACTGAGAACCGCGTGATCATGTGACTGCATTATCAGAAACCCTTTAAAGGGCTAGGAGGCACTGGCGCAAAGGGCTTAAGAAGGGGCAGTCCTGAACATCCTAAATGATTTTGCAACCTTTTCAGGACTTAAAGTAAAAGTAACTTTGGACAAGTCCTCCATCGAGGGAGTCAGAGCTTTGGCAGATGTTAGCCTTCCATTACGGTGGATCACATCTCTCGCTTACCTGGGCATACAAATTACAGCCAACGTTTATGACTATATGTCTTTGAATCTACTTCCTCTAGTGTAACAACTCAAACAGAGAATACAGGCCTGGAAAAAACTGCCCTTATCACTCATAATTAATCTCCTTAAGATGAAGATTTTACCAGCTATGTTGTATTTCCTGCGGTACTTGCCAATATGGGTGCCCAAAACATATTTAAAAAAACTAGAATAGCATTATTGGATCGTTTCTATGGTCCCCCCTTTTTCCCTGAATAGGGCTTAGGGTTTTGCAGGAACCATGGGGTCGGTGGTCTAGCGCTACTGGATTGGTAAAAATATTACTTAGCCGGGCAGATGGTGTTTACCCGTCGCTGGCTACTGGTGGATGATGGGGACTCAGCCACGCTGCTGGAGGAAAAACAACTGGAGTCATATGAAAGCCTGAGGTTGGCTCTCTTTAGAGGCCCTAGATCTAGTCTCCTTTTAACAATGACCATGAAGGCTACCATTAAAGCGTGGGAATTAACAACGAAACTGGCATGTCCTAGTTATCTTGGATTTTCGCCTTCTACTCCCCCTGTGGATGAATTCCCGGCTTCCTCAAGTCTGCTTACTGCCAGACCCCATGATTTGGGCAACTAGAGGAAATAAGTCTTTGGGAAATATTTAAAGGGAGGGGGGAATTCTGACATTTGACCAACTGAAAGCAAGACATGACCTACCCAACTCCTAGTTGTTTAGATATCTTCAATTACGTCATGCATTCCAGGTTCAGTTTCGTGGAATGGGGATAGAGACTCTGCCTTCAGCTCTATTGTCAGATGTTGACCTTCCAAGCCATTGTCAGTCACATATTAAGAGTTGTTCAAAAAGACTCCGCCTGCAGTGACTAGATGTAGATAACGGTGGGTGGCAGAGGTCACAGATATTCAGGGTGAGGACTGGGACGATATGTGGGATCAACCGTTCAAACATCTAGTATCAGCTAGAGACAGGTTAATTCAGTTTAAATTCCTTCATAGAATTTGTTATACCCCAGCGAGACTAGCAAGGATCTACCCTGCCTCCTTGGCTGAGTGCTGGCGATGTTCTTTTCCTGCTAATGATTAATATATTTTTTGGAAGTGCCCCCAGATATAGGCTTTTTGGTCTGAGGTCACTTATTGTATCTCAGAGGTTCTCAGTGTTCCCATTCCGCTGTCACTCGGCGTCTGTCTCTTTGGCCTGGTGGAGGAGGTTGTTCCTTCCCCGGCACACAGGACCTTACTTAACGTGGTATTATTCTATGGTAGGAAGGCAATTCTTTTGCATTGGAAGAAGCCACATGCCCCTCATCTTTCCTTTTGGAAGAGATTGGTAAATGCCATGATGCCGCTATACAGGGCAACCTATATTTCCAGGGGCTGTACAAGAAAATTTGATACGGTATGGCAGGCTTGGATTGATTTAACTTCTACAGTGGGATAACTAACTACATGTTTTTGTAAGTGGAGATCAAATGTTTCTATCCTCTGGGGCTTGGGAAATCCTGGTCTCAATCTATGGAGGCTGATAGTTTGTGGATCCATAATCTGTATTTAAACACTGACTGCTAATCTTAAAGTTACATGTCTCTATTCCATATGGCTAATATTCTGGTGCATTTCCCATCCTAATGTACCATGGTTCGAGTGGCTGGTGTGAGCTGGTGTATGGTTTTCTTTTTATGTACGATTGCCCTGCGTGGCCAGCCAGGTAGCGGGGGTGTTGAGCCTGCGCTATTTTACTGTACTTGTTATATCAAATCTCAATAAAAAGATTTTTCAAAAAAAAAAGAAAAGAAGGGGCAGTCCCTGTGTGGGGGTATCTTGTATGTTGTCTGTGGTTGAATAAAGGCTTTTAGAGGAGTTGACATATAAGTGTGTGTCTTGTTTTATATTGCTACCAAGGGCTAACTGCTTGTTAGGTCTAGGGGTGAAGGAATAAGCTCTATTACATTACTACCATATTCCTAAAAAAAATGGGCAGTCCATATTTTTAAAATCATTTCATGGACTGGTGGTTTTAATGTGTTCAAGAACAACTTAAGTTTCCTTTATGACAATCTAAACAAATGCCAAATCTAGTTACTATGTGATGCATAAGTAAGCAAAAATCTCCTTTACCTCCTATGACTGAGCCAGATCTCCATCATTTGTGTCTCACACTCCCCTTACCAGACACTGCGACTCAGGCTGGGAGGGTTCCAGCTACACAGGCAGTGCTGGCAATACAAAACGGAGTGGACAGGACTAGGCATGGCCAGGTGCTGATTCACAAGTTACAGGCTTGTGAATAAGCATGTGACTGTTATAACCACACCCCTGCATCATCTTCTCATCTCACTGTAGTGCAAGTGGGCACTGCCTACATGAGAGTGGCAACTCTGCCCTCAAATAGGAAGCAGTGTAGTATTGATGCCACCAATCACAGGAAGCTCCATTGGATGGACTTCACTTGTGGGATCTACAGGTATTTGTGCTACTTTGCAGGGGAATTTAGATAAATATGTATGTTTAGATGCACCTTTTAAGTGCTGCAGCACACATTTTTAATGGGAAAATATAGTTCTACTTTATGTATTTCTGTGGAGAACCATATTTTTATAAAATTATATATCCCAGCAGCCAGATAGGCAGAACATCTAGCCTTCAACTTTTGTTTTGTCGGTAGAAGACCATTTTCCCTAGCTGGCTCCTTAAATTGAACTGATTAGCTCTTTAATGCATTTAAAAAAGATACCCATAAGTGATTCAGTGTAAATGGCTTTCAGAATCTGGAACATGTATCCGTATTGAGGCCAGCAATCCTGCTGCTGTTATCTGATACGTCTTTCCAGCCTTCCAAGTCTATAACAGGCCCAAGCTTCCAGTCACAGTGATGTCTTCTAGGATTCCACTCTTGCTCACTGGTGTTGTCCATCAGTGCAAGCAAATCTGAGCTTTGGTCATCTCCATTATGCAGTCATAGGTGGCTGGGAATGGTGGAGGGCCTACAGTATGCCTTCATGGGATTGGTTTTGCATTTAGCATTCAGATATTTGTCCTAATATCTATACAGAAGGAGACTATAGTAAGCATGATTGTATGCTGAATACACTTCATGTTTATTTTTGCATGGTTGCTGAAAGGGCAGGTCACGTGTTTGAGCCACCCATTACTACGAGACTGGAAATAAATCCCCCACAATGCTAAGAGGAGAACCAGATGTGACCTGTGAAGATTTTTCCATATCCAGCCCTCTCCTCCCTTTAAAGTAACTGACCAGCTCTGCCAGCCACTGACTAATCTGCAGATTTCATTCTTCAGCAGTGAACTGGAGCAAATGAACAAATGTCAAAGGACACTCACTGATTGCTCAATACTACTGAAGAGAAAAGTCACTGACTAACTACATGCTTGCATATTATGAATTCCATGTACTGTAGGAGTAAACTAATGGCAATGGTGGAATAGGGGAATTTATGCAGCGGTAATGGTACTCCCCTGTACATCAGATGTTGGGTCTTGCTGGACTAGGTTCACGTCATATTGGTTGCATATTTCTGCTGTGACTTGCAGCATTTTATTTCGTATCAGTTTTCATGAGAAGTAAAACATTGAGTACTGTAGAAATCCCACATATAGCAGTTGTATAAAGATATTGACACTCCCCTACCATATGCTTAAAATGTATTCCAGGCAAACCTTTTTATTTAGGTTTTGGATGGCATAAACAAGGGTTACACCTTTTATAAAGTTTTTATTGCTGTCTGTGTCCCCTTTAAGGGGATTCATCACTGAGTTTTTTTCTTAATGAATGTTGTCACTGAAACAGAAAGTGTGGGGAATCCAACATTTCTGAGTTGTCCCCAGAACAAAATGTAAGGGATAATCTTCCAATGGGTACACCTGTTCCAGGGACAGTTGTCAAAGAGGGGAATTCCTCTAACTTTGGGAGACTAACTTCTTGTTGCACCGTCTGGGACAGGAAGTGAGGGGAAATTTGCCCATTGGCATAAAAACAGCAAAAAATAAAGTGGCCTTAACCTTTCCCTACTCTACTCAACACTAAAAGAGGTTTTGGCTATGCATACAATTTAAAGAGGAGCTTCACTCCTTCTGTTTTTCCCCCTCTTACCTGTTATCCCGGGATTTCTTTAATTCACGCCATCACCTGTTTAGTGGATACAGCTGCTGTGATCCGCTGCACTGGTACCACACACATTGTCCCATACTGCCTTCTTTGTTTCTGAGGTCATTGGATGCTAGGTGCCTCATGTGTGTTTAGGCAGCCTGACCCTATGATGATGCACACCAAGCATGCACTCCTTGGCCTGCTGTGATTGGAAAGAGAAGGCTCCAGAGGTATGTGACATACATTTACTAGGAGGCTTTAGAGTGATGTAGATGTCATTCTTGTCTAAGCGAGAATCAGTTTTGAGGGTTGAGACACCAGAAAAAAATGGAAACAGGTAAACAAACTAAGGGGAAAAAACATCCTTTTTAGACTACAGAGGGAGGGGAATGAGAGTAATGATACCCAACGTAACCAGAGGATTGAAGGTCCACTTTAAGTAGAAAAGGTTCCCAGACTGTTTCTCAGTGTAAACTATTGTACAGTGAAAAATGCTTCCTTTCTAGTATTCTATGTGTAGCTTTGTGAGATGAAAGAAGTAGTAGATATAGTGCTAGTTGGTGCTGGTCTTCTGTTGCTTTGAGCAATTGGAGCTCTTCTTTCCTGGGGAAAAAAATACAGATGAGCCAAAGTGCTCCCAAGGTGAATCATTCTGTATACATTTTCCATGCCTTTCTTAGTGCACTAATAATAGACTAAATACCTCTTGTATGCCCTTGGTATCAATAAATGCTTGGCATTCTTCAGTAACATATGTCTGTTGTTTTATTTTGACATCTGCGATGATAGGGCCTACATTTGAATGGCTTTTTCTGTCACAACTAGAATTTTTTTGAAAAGTGTCTGAAAGAGAAAAAAAAAAAGCTTAACCACTTTAAGACCAGGCCTATTTTTCAAACTTGTTGTTTACAAGAAAAAAGATTTTTTTGCTAGAAAATTACTTAGAACCCCCAAACATATATAGATTTTTTCTAACACCCTAGAGAATAAAATGGCGGTTGTTGCAATACTTTCTGTCACAAGTATTTGGGCAGCGGCCTTACAAGCTCACTTTTTTTTGGAAAAAATACACTTTTTTGAATTAAAAAATAAGACAACAGTAAAGTTAGCCCAATTTTATTTCATATTGTGAAAGATGGTGTTACACCGAGTAAATTGATACCCAACATGTCATGCTTCAAAATCTATCTATCTGCTCTCTATGTGATAGCAGGTACGTGACAGGTCTTCTTTGGGGGCGAGGGGGGGGTGTGTGCAAAGAGAGGAGAGGAAAAGAGCAGTATACACAGTGAGGGGGCAGTCTGTACAGACAGGATCCCTCACATGCCAATGCTGACTGTCATTGACAGCTTTTAAATGTAATTGTTGGCTCTTTTTATTCTATACCCAATAGTGCCGTGAAGGAGTTGTCATTCGGGCTCGCCACTAAACTAAACAAAGGGGCGTGGTCACCCAGTTACATCACCCGATGACCCCGCCCCATTTAATTTAGTGGCCAGCTCGAATGACAGCTCATTCTCAGCTCCATTAAGTATAGAAAAAAAAACCTGACAATTACATTTAAAAGCTGACATTGACAGCCAGCGTTAGCAAGTGAGGGAGCCTGTCTGTACAGACTTCCCCATCACTGTGTATACTGCTCTGTCCTGCTCCTCTCCTTGCACACACTGCCCCCCCCCCCCCCCCCCAAATGGCAGCTCCAAAATCTAAGGGTAAAAAAAAAGCTGGCTATTACATTTAAAAGCCTAAAATGGCAGTCTGTCTGTACAGACTGCCCCTTCACTATGTATACTGCTCTCCTGCCTTTCTCCACCACAAACCCACCCCCCACAGTGACTGGTTGGTCCTAACAAACAATGCAAAAACGGATGCAACAACAGACCGTTTGTCCGTTTACATCCATTTTTCGTCCGATCCGTTTTTTTTTAACGGATGAAAAATAGAGCTTTCATCCATTCAAAAAAAATGGATGTTGACAGAAGCAGATGAAAACTGTTAAAAATAGATGCTCATCCATTGTCATCTGTTTTTCCATTGGAGCGCATTGATGTCCGTTGGATGGATGAAAAACAGACGTATGGTCCTCCGTATGTGTGAAAGGGGCCTTATAATTCCTTTTGTTAAAACATGCCGTTTTTGCTTTTACTTCTTGGTTAAATGGAGCACTGGTATTGTAATCAGGGTCTAACAGATGCCTCCTGGGAAGGCTACATAGCTAGTGCCTCACCATCAGATGATGTACACTGTCACATGTATTAAAAGAGGCAGACGCAAAATTCCAGGAAATAATGGGAGATGGCTTTATCTGCCCTTAAAAGGGCCACTGTGTGAAGAATGAGAAATAAAGTATTCAAAGAACAAAACGTATGCAACTATCTAGTTGTAGAATACCATTACTAAATATTTCTAAAGGTGCCTTTGTTGTAATTTTTAAGATAAGAATGCAATTCCTCCCTAATGCAAAAAGAGATACGTCTAGAAAGGGGGCAGGGTCCCCTGATTTCCAGCTGGCTGCTGTCTTTGCTGTGACTCTTTGTGAGAGTGAAGGTTTGCCTATGGTAGTCAGTTAAAGTATTTGCCTCATACAGAGATGTGGCACAGATGTTGAAGTGAAAGTGAAGACAGTGGTTGGCTAGAGGTAGGTGAATACATTATACATTGTTTTGCTCTTTTTTTTTAAGGTCTATTTTAAGAAGAGTCCATTTTTAAGTTTATTCCCATTTAAATGATGGACAGCACATGGTGCAGCGAAGCATTAATTATCAGATAAATAAAAACAATATAGTCTATATAGATTGGTAAAGTTATCTGCAAATACATTATACTGAATTATTTTCATTCTTGTCTAAGTCCCCCATTCACATAATGTTGCAGTGCACATTATGACAATATCAAAATGCATGTTACCTTGCATCCAATTGTTTTTAATGGGTCTGGTTTACATACAGTATCTCACAAAAGTGAGTACACCCCTCACATTTTTGTAAATATTTTATTATATCTTTTCATGTGACAACACTGAAGAAATGACACTTTGCTACAATGTAAAGTAGTGAGTGTACAGCTTATATAACAATGTAAAGTTGCTGTCCTCTCAAAATAAACCGCTGGCAACAAAAGGGAGTACACCCCTAAGCTAAAATGTCCAAAGTGTCAATATTTTGTGTGGCCACCATTATTTCCCAGCACTGCCTTAACCCTCTTGGGCATGGAGTTCACCAGAGCTTCAGAGGTTGCCACTGGAGTCCTCTTCCACTCCTCCATAATGACATCACGGAGCTGGTGGATGTTAGAGACCTTGCGCTCCCCCACCTTCCGTTTGAGGATGCCTCACAGATGCTCAACAGGGTTTAGGTCTGGAGACATGCTTGGCCAGTCCATCACCTTTACCCTCATCTTCTTTAGCAAGGCAGTGGTCGTCTTAGAGGTGTGTTTGGGGTCGTTATCATGTTGGAATACTGCCCTGCGGCCCAGTCTCCAAAGGGAGGGGATCATGCTCTACTTTAGTATGTCACAGTACATGTTGGCATTCATGGTTCCCTCAATGAACTGTAGCTCTCCAGTGCCGGCAGTACCCATGCAGCCTCAGACCATGACGCTACCACCAGCATGCTTGACTGTAGGCAAGACACACTTGTCTTTGTACTCCTCACCTGGTTGCCGCCGCACACGCTTGACACCATCTGAACCAAATAAGTTTATCTTGGTCTCATCAGACCACAGGACATGGTAATCCAGTAATCCATGTCCTTAGTCTGCTTGTCTTCAGCAAACTGTTTGTCTTCAGTCTGCTTGTCTTCAGCAAACTGTTCACGGGCTTTCTTGTGCATCATCTTTAGAAAAGGCTTCCTTCTGGGACGACAGCCATGCAGACCGATTTGATGTAGTGTGCGGCGTATGGTCTGAGCACTGACAGGCTGACCCCCCACCCCTTCAACCTCTGCAGCAATGCTGGCAGCACTCATACGTCTATTTCCCAAAGACAACCTCTGGATATGGCGCTGAGCATGTGCACTCAACTGCTTTGGTCGACCATGGCGAGGCCTGTTCTGAGTGGAACCTGTCCTGTTAAACCGCTGTATGGTCTTGGCTGCAGCTCCATTTCAGGGCCTCTGCATTGTGTAAAAAGGCTGTTTGATTGTGTATGCACAGATCCTCCCCTTCCTGCAATGTCCCCCTAGATAAGTCCAGATAAGACACAGTAAGTGGAGTCAGGCTGCACATGCTCAGTTTGGTCTCTATTGCTGAAGGGAACATTTCCTGTTTGATAAGAGCTAGTCAGGTCACATGGTATTGACATCATACATTTGGCCGTGTATATGGAATAAATGGTTGGAGGAGAAAGCTTTGTGCTTTCTACTCTTGTTATGATGGCTGTATAGGTTGGCCCATCCCTGGCCAGTTTTAAAATTCTCTGTACATGGTGTACAAGTATCATAAGAAATGCAACTTTATGCCTGGTAAAATATTTACATTGTGACTCAAGACAGAGTATGCAGTGTTGCCGCAATCCATCTCTGATGAATGAATGTTGTGTTCTTACAACTCAAGTTAGCACAGCAGTCAGGGCCAGACTTCTACATGGGCTATTTCCTTGGGCAGCAAGACTAAAGAGGGTGGCACACAGCCACTGACTGGTTCTAAACTTGGAAAATAACAAAGACATTTCCACGCTCAACTTTCCGACCAGTCTGTGACCAACGGAATTGACCTGTCGAGCAGTATGCGTCAAAGACGGGGGTTTCGTTGCACACATTTACAAATACAGGCACCCCATTTTCTGTGGACCTAAACTCTAATTTATGTGAGTCTCCAACAATGGAAGCACCTGCATTTAGATGGACAGGTGTAGGGCAGATAAACCAGAAGGGAGCCCACCCCTTCTTAAAGGCACAGAGGCACACTGAACACCCAGCCCATAGCACCATGGCAACAAAGGTGTCAGTGCGTTGCCTGGCCAATATAATTCATAGTACAAAAAAGTGGTTACTGCCCCCGCCTGTAACTGGTTACTGTAGCAAGGAACATTGGAAAATCAACATATATAAAAATAACAAAGACATTTCCAGGCTCAACTTACCGACCACCCTGCGACCAACCAAATTGACCTGTCGAGCAGTATGCTTCAAAGACAGGGGTTTAGTTGCACACATTTGCAAATACATGCGTAAGCCGCAGAGCCCCGACAAGGCACCCCATTTTTTTCAAATAAGTGGCTACTGTATTTGCAAATATGTGCAACTAAACCCCCGTCTTTAAAGCATCCTGCTCGACAGGTCAATTCAGTTGGTCGCAGGCTGGTCGGTAAGTTGAGCGTGGAAATGTCTTTGTTAATTATGTGTTGCCTTTCCAATGCTCCATGCTGCAGTGACCAGTTACAGGTGGGGGCAGCAGCCACTTTTTTTTTACTATGAGTCTACATTTGGAACCTACTGTAACTGAATAGGACACCAGTTTATTCTACTCTAAAAGTTTTATTGGTACTGAGCAGAGGTCAGATTGTCTCATTCAGGCCTTCTGCCCCAGGTCTGGTGTGCTTTGTATGTTGATATAATTTGATCATGGTAGTGTGGTTCTAAGGCTATCGAGTTACTGGATTATGATGGGGAAAGCAAAATACAGTTTTACCTATGGGGAGAAAATATAAATGTGGCACTGTATGCAGTGCATTTTCATTCTACCAGCTTTGAAATTAAACGTTAGGGAGCAATTTCAAACAACACACACAATCAGTGAACTGTCTATGTAGGAATATCTAATATATATGTGTAATATATGCAAATTAGAAATACTACTCGTTTTATACAATTTTCCCACTTATGCCGCGTACACACGGTCGGACTTTACGGCAGACTTTGCCCGGCGGACTTTTCTACGTACTTTACGACAGACTTTCTGAATGAACGGACTTGCCTACACACAGTCCACCAAAGTCTGTCGAATTCGTACGTGATGACGTACGACCGGACTAAAACAAGGAAGTTCATAGCCAGTAGCCAATAGCTGCCCTAGCGTGGCTTTTTGTCCGTCGAACTAGCATACAGACGAGTGGACTTTTCGACCGGACTCAATTTCGACGGATTAATTTAAAACATGTTTCAAATCTAAGCCCGTCCAACTTTTGAGAAAACAAAGTTCGCTGGAGCCCACACACGATCGAATTGTCTGACGAAATCCAGTCCGCCGGGCAAAGTCTGCCGTAAAGTCCGCTCGTGTGTACGCGGCATTAGTCAAAATGGCTAGTGCTCTGAGGACAGGACTGCAGCCAGCTAGTAGTCATCCAGTGATGTGTAACCTTCCTGTAGACAAATCAATCCAGGCACTGCAATGAGTATGAGCAGTGCCTTTCTAAATGATCAGTGACCAGATATGATTACATTGGAATGGTCTTGGGGCATACATAAAATGAAGGAACATGCACATTAATGAAGCCCATGTGTTTTACTGAACAATAAATAATGATGAATGAAAGTGATTGTAAAGGGATTTTTTTAATAACAAACATATACACCTGCTCTATGCAGTGGTTTTGCACACAGCAGTCCTGATCCTCCTCTTCTCAGATCCCTTACCTGTGCTCCTGGCTCTCCCCATCTGGGTGCCATTTTAGTGTCACTTTAAGGTAGTTAGGTTTTAGGTGCATGGTACTATTCTTAGTAAATCAGAGTCTACATGACTAATGCAATGACTTTTTCATGGACTGTAGTACCAGAGAATAGGAAAGACTTTCTGACAGTCATGTGGGTTCCCATGAAGAATTATGGGCTTGTGTGCCTATTCAGTAATAAGGAACTACAATATATGCTTTATGATCTGCCTCCCAGTTTTCCCTAGTAAAGAACTAACTTTCAGTGTGAGAGAAGTTTGTTTTTGAGTGATCATAAGACAAACCTTAGTGCATAGTTACCATATTTCCAGACAGGATTTCACTGTTGTTGAGCTGCCATGGGTTAGACCTGAAAGGCCCAATGTTAGATCTGTGTTTTCCTGTAAGAAATCAAGTAATTCCCACGTTGGGAGTATTAGAGGAACATATCTGTTTCATTCTGTTAATTGAAAACATTAGCTTGGGGGCTGTTGAAGAATTTTTTAATCTAAGCAGAGGCCTGTCTCAGAACCAATGAATGCCGGAAACAAGTTTGGTTGTAAAGGAGTTAAGGCAGCCCATGGGACTGTTGCTGGTTTAAGAATCAATGCACATCCTGCTTATAGCTCAGCACACAATTTGGAATGAACCCTTGGCTTATGTAAAAAACACACACAGGTTGTCTAGGCCAGAATTTTCTGGAGAGATCAGAGTCTTCCTGTGGAAAGGATGAGGCAGGTTTAACAAATACATCTGTGCTGGACGCAAGCTGCAACTAAAGGGTATTAGGTGCTCAAACTGAAGGACTAAGATGAAAAAGCTTTAGCAAAAATAGCAGTGCTGCCCATGACAGTGAGATGTCTGCTTTCATTCGAGAAAGTAGACAGCTAAGATTTTTTTACTATTTTGATTTTTATTTTGGACCAGGTATAGTAAATAAGTCTAAGGCAGGATTGTGCATATTAAACTTAATTCACTTTGTTTTTTTGACGGCTTTTATCAGCTTTACGTTTCATTTATATATTTTTTTTTCATCTGTTTTATACCAGTTAGCTATGCTCTTGCGGGGGCATAAATTTAAAAAACGTGCCGTGCTCGCCCTTCTACTCCCCCTACAAACTCTAAACCCATATAATTATAGTGAAAATTTCATAGATTGCAAGACATGAGTCATATACAAAAAAATAAAATTATAAATTTCAATCAATAAATACATGAGATCACAAAAAATGTAATAACCCGATCAATCAATAAATAATATAATGTGAACAAAATGGATGTGAAAAACTGATTACAATAATCCAATCCTATCAAATCAACAATGTAATGAACAATATTGTCAATCTTGATCAACAAATGTGAAAAAATATGTGACTCTTCAAATATATCAAACAGAAAACATGAGACCCAAAACAACCGTGTGATCACTCATAGAATGTGTCTTCATTTTCCAAAATGTGTTCAAACGTTCATCCGAATACTCTTCAATAAAAACCATCACCGTAAGAATACCAACACCTTCATCTGTCAAAATAAAAAGGTGGACACTTTCCCTCATGTCAGGATCTCTTTAGTTACAGGAGGTAAAAGAGGAAAGCATCAACATCACCATCAAGCCACATTAATTAAGGATAATTCTGCTTAATATTCTTAACCACTAGATCAGTAATGGCGAACCTTGGCACTCCAGATGTTTTGGAACTACATTCCCCATGATGCTCATGCACTCTGTAGTATAGTTGAACATCATAGGAAATGTAGTTTCAAAACAGCTGGGGTGCCAAGGTTCGCCATCACTGCACTAGATCATTCCTCCTTAGTGTCTTCAGAATGATTTTGCCTCATTAGAAAGCAAAAGAAGGGGGCATCTAATGCTCTCAATTTAATTCAAAATTATTGCAGCAATCAAAATCTCACTTGTGCAATAGGTTGTAGGCATTACATGTTAGAACAACAACTGGCATCTACACCACTTTATTAGGTATACCTTGCTAGTACCGGTTTGGAACCACCTTAATTCGTGGCATAGATTCAACAAGGTGTTGGAAACATTCCTCAGAGGTTTTGGTCCATATTGACATGATACGTCATGCACTTGCTGCAGATTTGTTGGCTGCACATCCATGATGCGAATCTCCCGTTCCACTACATCCCAAAGGTGCTCTATTGGATTGAAATCTGGTGACTGTGGAGGCCATTGGAGTACACTAAAATCATTGTCATGTTCAAAAACCAGTGGTGAGATGATTTGACCTTTGTGACATGGTGCATTATCCTGCTGAAAGTAGCCATCAGAAGATGGGTACACTGTAGTCATAAAAGGGATGGACATGGTCAGCAACAATACTCAGGTGGGACGTGGCAAAATGGAAAATATCCCCCACACCATTACACCACCACCACCACCGGCCTGAACCCTTGATACAAGGCAGGATGGATCCATGCTTTCCAGCCTGCCCATTCTCCTCTGACCTCTGACATCAACAAGGCATTTTCGTCCACACAACTGGATTGTGTGGGGCCTCACTAGATATTTTCTCTTTTTCAGACCATTCTCTGTAAACCCTAGAGATGGTTGTGTATGAAAATCCCAGTAGATCAGCAGTTTTTGAAATACTCAGACCAGTCATTCTGGCACCAACAACCATGCCACGTTCAGAGTCACTTAAATCGCCTTTCTTACTGATTCTGATGCATGATTTGAAATTCAGCAAGTCATCTTTACCATGTCTAGATGCCTAAATGCATTGAGTTGCTCCCATGCGATTGGGTGATTAGCAGGTTTACCTAATAAAGTGGGTGGCGAGTGTATTCTTCCTCTCGGCTCATTCTCCTGATGGGTTTGTGATTAAAACCCCTCCACTAGCGTGCTGACATCACCATACAGGCCACCCTGCTTTACGTCCTGGGTAGGACTTCGCTAAGATTTAAGCTTTCAATAAAATAATACTTGACAATCTTACCATGAATGTCCTTGTTCAGGCAGTTCTTGCCTTTGACTAGCAAAGCTCTGTTGCTGGGTCCCTATTACATTTCTGTGTTGTGTCACATGTGTTTCCAATGGAGGCTGTAAGCAGCAGTGCCTATGCTTATTGCACAGGCATGTTCCACTGTTGTCACCAGCAGGAAGAATGGTCTAAGCAATGACATACAGCCGCCACTGAAGCTTAGTACACACTATCCAGTTTTTTTAGTTTAAGCCAGTGTGTTGAACGAAACTGACAGCTCAGATTGGAGCCGCTGTCTTAATGATCTAACGTTAGTACAGCAATCTCCCCCGCTGAGATGTTGTTTTCTGACAGTCCCCCCCACCACCACCACCACCACCAGAACGCTCCAGCTCTCTCAGCCATTGATTGAGAGCTCTGATTGGGAGCCAGTTGGCTGCTGGTTTTCCAGCATGCTGGTCCGACAGAAGCTGTCAAAATGGCCAACTTCTATTGGACTGGCTGCCATACACATGTATGTATGTCGTATGAATGTCGGACATTTTATTATTGAACCGGCTGATGTCTCCCGTCATTCGGCCCGTGTGTACTAGGCTTAAAGCAAGTACATATAAAGTAGACAGGAAGTGGCTACAAAGAGACTGAAGGAAATAAGGAAGTTAGCAGCAATGGGATGCAATTTTTGGTGAAAAAAGTACATTGCAGTGTGTGTCATTGTTTATGACACACACTGTTTTAGCAAACTAAAGGTCATCTAGTTACCAGGTTTACATCTATTTTAATTAGGGCAAGCCAGGTTTCCCTTGTCTTGGCCTAGCTCTAAACCTGGCCACACACAATAAGATTTCAGGAGCGGTTTGTCCAACATGGTGGGCGCTTGGCTCCATTGACAAAAGTCGATTTTGTCAAGTTGGGTGGTGCTGACAGGGCCACCCACGGAACAAGTTTCAGCTGAATCAACAGGAGTCATGTATGGCAAGCTTACCTGTAGAAACTAGAAAAATATTTTCAGCTTGTGGCTCTATAGGTATCTATACACATTACCATCTCATAACTGCAATGCTTTTGGCAGGTTCAGGCGACACTTGGGCTACACAAGGAGTTGGCCAGAAGCAGATTTGGGTCACCTTTATTAGATGATGGCAGTTAGCTAGTTTAAAAATCTTTGTATGTGTGCTGAGTTCTGAATTGTCCTTTCTCCAATCATAGCAGCCACCATGAGTGTGGACAACTTTGTATGATATAATAGTAAATGTGAAGTTGAAATACCTTGTATTTTTCCATGTGTTTAGCCATCTTTAGCTTTAATCACTGTGTCGTTGAATTGAGCACCAATATAAGTAGAAGAAAAGCCTCGTATGGTGATGTGCATTTGAAAGCACGTGGTGAGCAGTGTGTGTATCTTCTTAAAGAGGAACTGCAGTCTGCTCACATAAAAACATCTTTGCCATTGTGAAGCTTCCCTCCAACCACTTTGCATATTATTTTACAGTCAGGTCCATAAATATTGGGACATCAACACAATTCTAATCTTTTTGGCTCTATACACCACCACAATGGATTTGATATGAAACAAATAAGATGTGCTTTAACTGCATACTATCAGCTTTAATTTGAGGGTATTTGCATGCAAATCAGGTGAACAGTGTAGGAATTACAACAGTTTGTATATGTGACTCCCACTTTTTAAGGGACCAAAAGTAATGGGACAATTGGCTGCTCAGCTGTTCCATGGCCAGGTGTGTGTTATTCCCTCATTATCCCATTTACAAGGAGCAGATAAAAGATCCAGAGTTCATTTCAAGTGTGCTGTATGAATCTGTGGAATCTGTTGCTGTCAACTCTCAATATGAGATCCAAAGAGCTGTCACTATCAGTGAAGCAAGCTATCATTAGGCTGAAAAAACAAAACAAACCCATCAGAGAGATAGCAAAAACATTAGGTGTGGCCAAATCAACTGTTTGGAACATCCTTAAAAATAAAGATCGCACCGGTGAGCTCAGCAACACCAAAAGACCCAGAAGACCACGAAAAACAACTGTGGTGGTTGACCAAAGAATTCTTTCCCTGGTGAAGAAAACACCCTTCACAATAGTTGGCCAGATCAAGAACACTCTCCAGGAGGTAGGTGTATGTGTGTCCAACAAATAATAAAGAGTGGGTACGACGGCGCTACCTTTAATTTTTTAAACAGGGACAGCCTAAAGTTAAGCGACTCACTGAACGTGGTTTATGGAATATGGTACATATAAAGAGAAGTTTTCCCCTTATATTAAGGATGTCACTTCAGCAGATGAATATGTGCGGCTGGATTTATGCTGCAGGTATATAACAAACACTCCGGTGTCGCACAGAAACTGATGTGGTCTTACAGCATCTAGTAATGAGGCCAGAGGCTGTGTTACCTGTAGTGCATTTATTAAACCATATATCGTATGCTAAATTCCTGTGTTGGATCCGTAGCTATATCAAGCATTAGGAAACACCCGGAAACAGTGTATTGCAAATAAAAATACCATACACCACATGCAAGTTAAATCCCCTTAATCAAAGACCATAAATAGGGCCTACGGCTTGCATATATATACACAACTGCAACTAGTAACGTAGCTGGAACTAACAACATAAAAATCACGGCAGTTATATCTCGGGCATATTATAACAGTCCCATATGTTGGCAATATCTTAAATAAATCCCCAATGGTGACTATGGTGCTGCAACAATTTGCCTGGTGACTCTCGTGCTCCCCCTCTTGGTAGCCTACTCACCAGCTCCCAGAACCCCGCCAGGGGTATTACGCCTTTAATGTAATATGCTGGGTTGTTTTCCTTGTTGCTTCCTCTGGTGGATACTTATGGTGTCCTCAGCTCCCCACGTCTCACATAAGGGTAATGCGATTATGCTGGAAAACGAGTCGCTTGCCGCTATATTTTATGTTGGATATTTCCTGGGCTTCTTACTTTGTAAATATGTCGCTTCCCCTCATAAGTAGAAAGAAAGAGCTTCCATGGTGTAATAAAGTTTAAAAACTTTATTTAAAGCTTAACGTGCCCGTACAGCGACTTAGCACGTGGTGTGTCCAAGTCAACAATCAAGAGAAGACTTCACCAGAGTGAATACAGAGGGTTCACCACAAGATGTAAACCATTGGTGAGCCTCAAAAACAGGAAGGCCAGATTAGAGTTTCCCAAACAACATCTAAAAAAGCCTTCACAGTTCTGGAACAACATCCTATGGACAGATGAGACCAAGATCAACTTGTACCAGAGTGATGGGAAGAGAAGAGTATGGAGAAGGAAAGGAACTGCTCATGATCCAAAGGATACCACCTCATCAGTGAAGCGTGGGCATGTATGGCTGCCAATGGAACTAGTTCTCTTGTATTTATTGATGATGTGACTGCTGACCAAAGTAGCCGGATGAATTCTGAAGTGTTTCGGGCAATATTATCTGCTCATATTCAGAAAAATGCTTCAGAACTCATTGGACGGCACTTCACAGTGCAGATGGACAATGACCTGAAGCATACTGCGAAAGCAAGCAAAGAGTCTTTTAAGGGAAAGAAGTGGAATGTTATGCAATGGCCAAATCAATCACCTGACTTGAATCTGATTGAGCATGCAATACCCTCAAATTAAAGCTGAAAGTCTGCAGTTAAGCCCGGGTTCACACCATAAGGGGCTGCGGATCGCACAGGAGCGCTGTGCGTCCCTGTTCCCCGTTTCAGGGACGAATCAGGGCCGATTCTATGCCTGAATTCGGCCCTGATACGGAGCCAAAGACGCACAGCGTTTTTGTGCAGTGCGCTCCGCAGCCGCCCCGGAGATATGTGAACCGGCTCCATAGGGAGCCAGTCACATTCTCCTGCTATGCGAATTAGATTAAACGCACATCTAGTTCGCATAGGTGTGAACCCGGGCTGAAGCACATCTTGTTCATTTCATTTCAAATCCATTGTGGTGTATAGAGCCAAAAAGATTAAAATTGTGTCGATGTCCCAATATTTATGGACCTTACCGTACATATACTGTGATTCTGTACTTGCCAAATATGCTGCAGAAATCTCCCTCCACTGAGTCTGGCTGCATCCATTTTACTGTTGGCAGCTGAAGCTGCTGCCTGTTCACTTCCTGGATTTACACAGACACAGAGGCACACCTCCAGCTTTGCAGCTCCCATTGGCCCTCTTATGACTCCCCCCCCCCCCCCCCCCCCCTTCCTGGCAAACTCTCACAAGAGTGAGGGAGAGAGTTGTGCATGATGTCATAAGCCTAGGCTTTTTACCAGACAAGAAACAGGAAGTGGGCTGTATAAGGTATTTACTGGCAGAAATAAAAAATGTTTTACTATCCAAAGTTAAAACAACGAGGGCAGGGAACTTAATAGATGGAAAGTTGAAAAAATGACTGAAGGTCCGCTTTAAGGATACTGTTAACATGGGACATTATATTTAGTTAAACACTGCTATATTGTCTGCTTAATGCAGACAATACCCACGTCTGCATTGAGTTTCTCCCATGCAGTCCTTGTCCTATTAATCCAAAGGCTTTATACTTCCTAATAAGGACAAAAATGTGCTTTGTAAGAGACGCTTCTGTTTTTTTTTTTCCCCTGCAGCGTAAAACCAAAATACACAGACGCATTGTAAGTGGTTTGTTCTCCCATACCCTCTAATAGGCATTGTTTAACCCCATCAGTGCTGTACACCTGTATGCTGTCATCTAATACCTGCACTTGTCACAGTTATGCAACCTCTGTGTCTGGCCAATATATCAATTTCTGCAATAAGACGCCATCCTTATCTTTCTGCCAGCAGGTATTGCTAGACAGACCCTCTCCATCAGTAGGGGACTTTAGCCATTGTGACTTTTTCAGTACAGTGTAATATAGTTGCCATTGCTTGGAACTTCTGACATGGATATTCTGGGAGTGAATTACAACCTGCTGGCTGAAATTAGGCATTCCCATCCACAGACCTGTTCCTGTGATGAGCCCTTCTAGGCCACTCTCATGGCCACCAAGATTTGCCACTTTGCATTTCCTTTAACTTCATTTGTACCAATTGTAATCTCTATGAAATAAACTAGTAATCTCTTATTTTTTTCACCCTTACAGGCAAACAAATATGAAGATAAAGACAAGTTTTATTG
This sequence comes from Aquarana catesbeiana, assembly GCF_042186555.1. Taxonomy (NCBI): domain Eukaryota; kingdom Metazoa; phylum Chordata; class Amphibia; order Anura; family Ranidae; genus Aquarana; species Aquarana catesbeiana. Next base: position 238,205,373 of record NC_133324.1, read on the forward strand.
CCCCACCCAGAAATGTTGTCACCTTTATGCCTGTCATTTATGGCATTTTTGCAAATCTGGGCCTATCTGTTAATATTTAGGGCATGTCTGAACTAGTTTATGTCCACACATTTGTTGCTTTATCTTGTCTCATAAATAGAAAGTCTGGGGGCGGTTATTCTCTTTTAACATCACTCAGTATGTAGCAGGCCCTGAAACATGCACTCTTTCAGGATTCAATAACCTGATAGCTAACCCAGCTCTTCAAGAATTAAATGGGGGTAGAATACTTTTTGTCCTATGGAGTAGGTCACATTGGAGAATTCAAAGTGGAACCAAGCTGTTTCTGAGCACCACAAACTGAAAATGCTATTTTATTTATTTTTAATATTCAAATCATACTTACCCATCCATGTCTTTATGCTTTATTTTGTTGAGAAATCAAAAAACACCCCCTAGGATTTATTTCTGCACCAATCTTGAGTAAGGGCAGATGTTTCATGTAACATTTACTTCCTGGAATCCATCTGCCCTTAGCTCATGTGCAGGACCGTCTTTAAGGCAGGGCAAAAGGGGCAGCTGCCCTGGGCCCTGTCATTGTTGTGGGGCCCAAAGCAGCTGCCTTATACTTGCCAACTATCCCAGTTAAAATTCCCTTGTCCCTTGAAGTTTTAGTCCTGTGCTGCGTCCCGATATCTCAGTGTGAAGTGCTGCTACTAATGCTGCCCAGCTCTGCCCTATCGTTGTGTACAGATGACTCACCTGCAGACTCTGTGTTTAAATGTAAATAACGGGCATTCTTATGTGAACAGCGGCGGAATTCATAAGTAAATAGCTGCGGCCAGCGGCATTGATATGTAAATAAAGGCAACATTCATATGTATATCATGCCCCCCTGCAGTGAGGAGAGGATGTGCTGTAACCTCTAGCAACCAATCAGTGAGCAGTATTACTGTACAGTAATCTCTAGCAACCAATTAACAAGCAGAAATCATTTGCTGTAACCTCCAGCAACTAATCAGTGAGCCATAATGTGTGCTGTAACCTCTAGCAACCAGTCAGTAAGCAGTAATGATATGCTGTAACCGCTGGCAACCAATTGCAATCGATGCCTGATCCGATACAGTAAAATGATTTTAAGTCTAGCTGCTATTTATTGTATGTCTCAGAGCAGGTGGAGAGTGAAATTGCATGGGGGGGCCCCCCAAGAAAATTTTTGCCCAGGGTCCAATCAATATTAAAGACAGCCCTGCTCATGTGTGCAGGCAGGATGGCCTGCTTAGCTGAGAAAGCCCCCTCTTCTACATGAATGGAAAAAATACCATTGAACATTACTGGGATGTATGACATAATTTTGTACTAGGCCAGAAACCAGGAAGCAACCAAAGAAATGTTTTTTAAAAAAAAAGGTTGAAACAAGTAAATATAATATACATTTATATCTATTCACTAATGGTAGCAGCATAAGGATTAAAATATTTATTGTTGATTAAGCGAGTTTAGTCTCACTTTATTGTAGTCAGCATGAAGGGCAAAGATGATGGTGATACTTTACTAATGTGTGACAGAGCACATTGCCATGGCACCTGTACACCCAGGAGATTCCCCTTGCTGGTGTGTTTAGAGAGTAAGGTGGACATTTCTTTGGGAGGTTGTTGAGAAACCTGTGGCTATGCTCATTTATAGTAAAATGTAAAGTTAGTAGACCTCTGCAGTATTCCTTACAATCGTGCAATCACTGTTATTTATACAGTTGTGCTCATAAGTTTACATACCCTGGCAGAATTTATGATTTCTTGGCCATTTTTCAGAGAATATGAATGATAACACAAACACTTTTCTTTCACTCATGGTTAGTGTTTGGCTGAAGCCATTTAATATCAATGAACTGTGTTTACACTTTTTAAATCATAATGGCAACAGAAACTACCCAAATGACCCTGATCAAAAGTTTACATACCCTGGTGATTCTGGCCTGATAACATGCACACAAGTTGACACAAAGGGGTTTGAATGGCTATTAAATGTAACCATCCTCACCTGGGATCTGTTTGCTTGTAATTAGTGTGTGTGTATAAAAGGTTAATGAGTTTCTGGACTCCTGATAGATCCATGCAGCTTTCATCCAGTGCTGCACTGACGTTTCTGGATTCTGAGTCATGGGGAAAGCAAAAGAATTGTCAAAGGATCTGCGGGAAAAGGTATTTGAACTGTAAAAAACAGGAAAGGGATATAAAAAGATATCCAAGGAATTGAGAATGCCATTCAGCAATGTTCAAACTCTAATCAAGAAGTGGAAAATGAGGTGTTCTCTTGAAGCCAAACCACGGTCAGGTAGACCAACTAAAATTTCAGCCACAACTGCCAGGAAAATTGTTCAGGATGCAAAGAAAAACCCACAAATAACTTCAGGTGAAATACAGAACTCTCTGAAAACATGTGGTGTGGCTGTTTCAAGATGCACAATAAGAATGAGGGGCTTCATGGTCGAGAAAGCCATTACTATGCAAATGCCGCAAAGTATCCTGCTTCCAATATGTCAAACAGCACAGAGACAAGCCTCAAACCTTCTGGCACAAAGTCATTTGGAGTGATGAGACCAAAATTTAGCTTGGCCAGAACCATAAACACTACATTTGGAAAGGAGTCAACAAGGCCTATGATGAAAGGTACTCCATTCTTACTGTGAGGTGGATCGCTGATGTTTTGGGGATGTGTGAGCTACAAAGGCACAGGAAATTTGGTCAAAATTGATGGCAAGATGAATGCAGTATGTTATCAAAAAATACTGGACGAACATTTGCATTCATCAGCCAGGAAGCTACGCATGGGTCGTACTTGGACATTCCAACATGACAATGATCCAAAACACAAGGCCAGGTCAGCCTGTCATTGGCTACAGCAGAATAAAATGAAGGTTCTGGAGTGGCCATCTCAGTCTCCTGACCTCAATATCATTGAGCCACTCTGGGGAGATCTCAAACGTGCAGGTCATGCAAGACAGCCCAAGAATTTACAGGAACTGGAGGCTTTTTGCCAAGAGGAATGGGCAGCTTTACCATCTGAGAATATAAAGAGCCTCATCCACAAATACCACAAAAGACTTCAAGCTGTCATTGATGTTAAAGGGAGTAATGCACGGTATTAAGAACTGGGGTTTGTAAACTTTTAATCAGGGTCATTTGGGTAGCTTCTAATGCCATTATGATTTAAAAAGAGTAAACACAGTTGATTGATAATAAATGGCTTAGGCCAAACACTAACCATGAGTAAAAGAAAAGTTTTTGTGTTATCATTCATATTCTCTGAAAAATGGCCAAGAAATCATCAATTCTGCCAGGGTATGTAAACTTATGAGCACAACTGTAAATTATTAGACGTCATTAGAAATCAGTCTCCAGTCCGTGCAAAAAATGGCGCAACTTGCAAAAGGTTCATTTAACGGTTGATAAAGGTGTATTTGCATCTTTTAAAATTTTGGCTGCAACACAGTACTTATACATGCTATACAATTTACTTTAATGTGGAAGAGGTTCTTTTTACCTCTAACTTTCTTATCACTGATATGGCAATATTTCTTAATGGATTAGTTGCAGCCATAGCACCAGAATGTTAAAGCATACCTCCCAACCATCCCAGAATCGCCAGGACTAACACGAGATTTGATCTAAATCCCGGTGTCCAGGCAAATCCCTGTTGAATCCCGGAGTCCAGTGCCTGAACCAGTTCTGGCACTGAGCAAGAGTAACTGGCCTGGCCTTGGGCGGTGAGAGGACCTGTGCTAGAAGGTGGGGTTGGGGGCTGATATGTATTGGGGGGAACATTGGGACGGGAGAGGACTTGGCTAGAAAGAGGGGTAGGGGGCTGATATGTACTGGGGGGGACATGTTGGGATGGGAGAGGACTTGTGCTAGAAGGTGGGATGAGGGTCTGATATGTACTAGGGGGGCACATTAGCATGAGAGAGGACTTGTGCTAGAAGGTGGGTGGGCGCCTGATATATACTGGGGGTGGGCATTTGGGGGGCGGAAGGGACTTGTGCTAGTAGGTAGGGTGGGGTTTAAATCAACTCCCCCTTCTAGAACAAGTCCTGTCCTCTTCCAAAGTGCCCCCCAGTATATATCCTCTTACCCTCAACCCCCCAATCACTCCTGCATATGTACATCCTTTGCTACCTGCCCTGTTTAATACTACTTTAGTTTTCCCTTAATTTATGCTGGCTTATGATGGCTCTGTGGTACTCACATTTCCAATCAAGGGATTTCTTGTGCTCCGCAGCTTGCTAGCTACCAGTATACATCTACATAGCTGGGCAAAGTTCAACAGAATTTATACATTAGGTAGCTCTTGTGAATTGCTATTTACTATTTTCTTGTATCAAAGTTCCCCCCCAAAAGTGGAACTTCCACTTTAAGCACTCCTTGCCCCCTTACATGCCACATTGGGCATGTAATTTTTTTTGGGGGTGGGGAGCAGGTACCTAGTTTTGACAGGTACCCAGCTCCCACTTCCTGTTCTCGTTGCCTCACCGCCTAGGCGACTCCTCCTCCTCCTCTCCCCCTCCCTCTCTGCAATCTTCTTTGACACATCACAGGTCCCAGACTGCCTGGCTACTAAGAGAGCGCAGCGTGACTTGCGCATGTGCAGTGCGCACCCGTCTGTGAAGCCGCAAGCTGTCACAGCCGGATGCCCACACTTGCAATGTCGTGGAGAGGCAGGGGAGAGGAGCGAGGCTTCGGGCGGCCGTATCGCTGAACCATGGGACATGTGAGTGTCTGTTTATTAACCACTTCCATACATTTTCACCCCCTTCCTGCCCAAGCCAATTTTCAGCTTTCAGCGCTGTCGCACTTTGAATAACAATTGCGCGGTCATACAACACTGTACCCAAATGAAATTTTTATCATTTTTTCCCCACTAATAGAGTTTTCTTTTGGTGGTATTTGATCACCCCTGCTGTTTTTATTTCTTGTGCTATAAACAAAACAAGAGTGACAAGTTTGAAAAAAACACAATATTTTTTACTTTTTGATATAATAAATATCCAAATGTTTTTTTTTAAAACCAATTTTTTCCTCAGTTTAGGCCGATATGTATTCTTCTACATTTTTTGGTAAAAAATATCGCAATAAGCATATATTTATTGGTTTGCGCAAAAGTTATAGCGTCTACAAAATAAGGGGATAGATTTATAGCATTTTCATTATTTTTTTTTTTTACTAGTAATGGTGGCGATCTGCGATTTTTATCGTGACTGCGATATTGCGGCGGACACATCGGACAATTTTGACACATTTTTGGGACGATTCACATTTATACAGCGATCCGTGCTATAAAAATGCATTGCTTACTGTATAAATGTGACTGGCAATGAAGGGGTTAACCAGGAGGGGGCGCTGTAGGGTTAAATTTGTTGCTAGGGAGTGTTTCTAACTGTGGGGGGAGGGAACTCACAAGGGGAGGAGACCGATCGGTTTTCCTCTGTACAAGGAACACACCATCGGTCTCCTCCCATCTGACAGGACGTGGATCTGTGTGTTTACACACACAGATCCACGGTCCTGCCCGGTTACCGGGCAATCGCGGGTGCCCGGCGGACATCGAGGCCGCCAGCCACGCGCACCGGGACCCAAGCGATGCGGCCCCCTGCGCCCCCCCTGGGCTGCCTGGAAGGCTGCGCCGTCATATGACGGCGGCCCAGAACAACAGCTGCACCGTCCCGCCGTCATATGACGGCGGGCGGGCAGCAAGTGGTTAAACACTTTTTGTAGCTGCTGACTTTTAATAAACTTGCAAATGAGTGGAACTCTGTTTTAAATGGTTAGTTTAAATAGTTTTCCAAGCAGGCTAAAATTTTGGTGCAGTTTGGTGGTGTATCGTCGTTGGGTTGTACCGTAAACAGTAACAAGTATATACTATAGAGTGCTACATTTCAACAACTTTCTTTTCTTTATAAAGTGCAGAAAGTAATGGTAGAATAGAAAAATATAAAAACTTAATTTCTTTATGTAGCCTATATTTTCAGAAAAAAACTATTTACATTACAGAAATTAAAGTGGAAGTCCACTCAAAAGCTAACTGAGCTTAAGGCCTCATTCCCACGTTAAAAAACGAGCTGTAAAGCTAGTACTGACGCCAGGCAAAAAGCAGTGTTAAAAACGCGATTTTATCCACGTTCAAGATGATCCGACTTGCAGTGCAACTTGTGTGCTGAGAATCTTGAAGGGGAACCCCACCAAAATGTAAAAAAATTTTTGTGTGAGGTCCCCCCCAAGATGATACCAGATCCTTCGGTCTGGTATGGATCTTAAGGGGAACACTCCACGCCAAAAAAATGGAGATGGGGTCCCCCAAGATCCATACTAGACCCTTATCCGAGCGAGCACCCCCCCTCCGAACCATACCAGGCCCCCACACCAAAGCACCTTGTCCCCATGTTGATGAGAACAAGGGCCTCTTCCCGACAACCCTTGCAATTGGTTGTTGGGGTCTGCAGGCGGGGGCTTATCGGAATCTGGAAGCCCCCTTTAACAAGGGGGCCCCCAGATCCCGGCCCCCCACCCTGGGTGAATGAGTATGAGGTACATCGTACCCCTACCCATTCACCTAAAAAAAAGTTTCAAAAATAAACACACTACACAGGTTTTTAAAGTATTTTATTAAGGCAGCCCCGGGTTTTCTCCCTCTGCTGGTCCTTCTCCCCTCTCCGGTTCCTCTCTTCCTCTCTGCGCTGTCTTCTCTCTCCGCTGTCTCTCGCTCTTTTGCTGGGTCTTCTCGCTCTTTTGCTGGGTATTCTCCCTCTGTTCTTCTTCGGATGTTGACTCGACGCAATCTCCCAGTGTAATGCTGGGTCCACCGTGTGCAATGACTTATATTGGCATGGGGTGGGGCCACCCGATGATATAATTTGGAGGCCACGCCCCTTGTAATGTCATCACCCCATCATGCTCCGGATGGTGACGTTACAAGGGGCATGGCCTCCAAATTCCGTCATCGGGTGGCCCCGCCCCATGCCAATATAAGTCATTGCACACGGCAGATCCAGCAATAAACCGGGAGATTGCGTCGATAATGCACACATTCCCAAGACATATAAGTGTGAATGGTGCCTAAAACTGTTTACAGAAAAGATATCATGTAAAATCATGTTAGATAATGTTGCAATACTTGTTCTCGCGCAACATTGTCTACCTCTGAAGAAGTTGATTTTTTTTTTTCAGCAAAACACATCAGTAAGCCCTTTGTCCAACCTGCACAAGCCCAGAAGGTACTCATAGAGACCATTAATTAAACAATATGAATATCAGAAAAACAAATCTCTTTATATGTTTTAATTAACCATGCAACTAGGAAGGAGGGTTTAAAGTGATTGTAAAGTCTCATTTTTTTTTCTATAAAAATAACAAACATGTCATACTTAAGCTGCTCTGTGCAGTGGATTTGCACAAAACAGCCCAGATCCTCCTCTTCTCGGGTCCCCCAGGGGCGCTGCTGTCTCCTCCCTCCTGTTGAGTGGCCCCATAGCAAGCAGCTTGCTATGGGGGCCCCCAAGCCGAGCTGCAGCACTGTATGTTCATTCAGACATGGAGCTGCGGTTCAGCCCTGCCCCCCCTCTCCTGATTGGCTAACTGACTTTGATGGACAGCAGCGGGAGCCAATGGCTGTGTCTCAGCCAATCAGGAAAGAGTGTCCCGGATGGCCGAAACACTCGTGGATGTCACTGGACAGAGATGGGCCTCCGGTAAGTATTAGAGCGGCTGCTGCACACAGAAGGCTTTTTATCTTAATGCATTAAGATAGAAAACCTTCTGCCCTTACAATCACTTTAAGATTATTTTAATTTCTGTTTAATAAAATGTAACCATTCAGCTAATTTATTTTTTTTTATTCAGAACTTCTTTGTATGAAATGCATACCAATAAAATTCCAGCCTTCATGATATTAGAAGTATACGTTTGTAAAGTGGGAAAATAAGGATATGAGTATCATACACCAAAGTTATACTTATCTGTCTTGTGTTGGAATGTTTTTGCTGGATGCTTACTGGTTTATTGTTTGTTCTGTGTGTTATAGAAAAACCTTTATGACAAGAAAGTCACGTTTACTGAGTTCAGTAGCTCAGGTTGCAATTCTGCACACAGACACATAGCTGAATCAGGGTGTGTTAGTACACCTAGTTTACTTTTATGTGAGTTCTGTGTAATACATTAAAGATCAAATTGTAGAAGGGTGTGCTGAGCCTGTGTTAGATAGCAACCTCTCTTCTTGATGTGTTGTTCAGGCACTTAAAGTCAAGTTGTGAATACTTGTTGAAGTAATTTGTGGACATTCAGTTTTTGTAGCTATGTGAAAGCTTGGAGCCTAAAAGTGGTTGTGTGTTGGGATGCCTCTCCTGCATTACATACATACACGAAAACGGTTCCCAGATGACTAGATTATTGAGAAAAGGGGGCTAGAGTGAATAATTGCACTACAGCACTACTGGTTGAAAACAAAGCGGGTTTAAGCCCAAACACAAAAATGTAATGGATGGAGAGTCTGACAATAGCACGCCCCCCATGTTTACATTACCAGTGGCTATGCAGGTGCACTGTACATGTGGCTTTGCTCCACTTTTTATGGACAGACCTTCGTTGTGTACGTCACCAAGCTGTCACCTTCCTATAGACTTGTCAGATATGTGCCGAATTAGCACATTTTCTATTGATTTTGATGACTTTGGAGCAGGTGTACATTTGTTCTGGACTATTAGAAAGTTGCGTTTTTGTTTTTTTTTTGTTTTTTGTCCTGGAACACAGATGGAAGTCTGTGGCTTCAGATTTAGCCAATGAGCATTATACATCATACTGGGTAAATCAGATTTCCTGGCACGTGGGGTCTTTGCTCTCTTCTCACCAAAAAAGACCCCGTTGTTCCAGTAAGTCAATATTAAATGACTAGTGTGAGCCCAGAAACAGAGCCGTGCATTTATTCCTCAGTCTGTATGTGCATGATGTGTAAATACACAGTGCCGCCATGGAATTGCACTGTTTAGTTTTTATTTGAAATAAAGCAGCACTTTACTTGTAACCCATACACTGCTGGTATGATTAGCTGGTTTGTTTTTTTCAGTCAGCACTCTGATTTCCTCCATTTTATTTATCAGAAGGTCATTAAAGTATATGTTACCCCAACATATGTGTCTGATGTTCCATGTACTTGTGTTAAAATATATCCTGTTCTCTTTGTATTGTTATTAACATAGTTGACTGGAGTATGAGGGTGATTTACTATAGTCAAATAGGCTGTTCACTTTGTAAGGGAAATTTCCCCAGAGCTTAGTGAATGTGGAGAAAGTACTCTTTGCATAGAATACCTAATCACATATGAGGTAAATAAAAAAACAGCATTTCCGCTTGCACGTGATTGGATGATGGAATTCAGGAGAGCTTCGCCTTCTTTTGCAACTTCCCTTGTAAAGTGAACAGCATATTTGACTTTAATTGGTGCCTTTATGCTACAGGTCATGATGGCTGTGAAAATATGATCTCTCATCTGGAAAGTACAACCAGGGCTTGCAGATGGGTCACATTGGGTGACTTTCCTCGCTTGTCTGTGCGTGTCTTCAAGTGAGACTTAAGCAAAACATTTTCTTAACATTTTAATCACTCTAAAATTACTGTGAAAATGATGCCACATCCCTAAACATATCAATATATTGAAGATAAACTAGCCTAAGATGAGACTTTGGAGGCACAACGTTTACAATAAAACTTTACGTTTATGAATCCTCCAGGTTTTCTCCAAAGCCTTTCCCATCCTCTGGAGCTTCCTGCCCCAGTATGCCCGGTCAGCCCCTACCCTGTCCGCCTTTATGCGATCCCTAAAAACTCACTTATTCAGGGAAGCCCACCCCACCTCCACTTAAAGCGGGGTTCCACTCAAATTTTTAACTTAATCTTACCCCCTTCAGTTAACTGCATAGATGTTCAAATGCCACACGAAATTTTTTTTTATCGCTGTAATTACCTTTATATTGTACTTTATTGTGGCACTTCCTGTCTCTCCTCCCATGGGAGTAGGCGTGTTTATTGCCTTTCCCCGGCGCCGCACTGTCTCCTGGGAGCTTAGTGTCAGGCTTCCCAAGATTCAGTGCGGAAACAATGATCATGCGTGTGAACAAGCTTTGAATGAACAGCATTCACCACATCCCGGAAATCAGTGCTTGTGGGCTTCACATGCCCACAAGCAAGATGGAAACAGCCAGCATCACATTTTTTAAGTTATTCTTCAGTACAAAAACAGACAGAGGCGGAAATATTACACCCAAACTGTGAGTATTATTTTGGGATTAGCAAATTGTCTCAATGACCTAAAAAAAAAAAAAAAAAAGATTGGTCGCCGGACTCCCACTTTAGGAACTCCATCAGATCATCCCCGTAGCTATTACCTTTTGTACCTCCTTCCCCTCCCTTTAGACTGTAAGCCTCATGAGCAGGGTCCTCCTATTCCTACTGTATTGAACTATATTGTAATTGTACTGTCCCCCCTCTATATTTTAAAGCACTGCGCAAACTGTTGGCTCTATATAAATCCTGTATAGTAATAATAATAAAAAATCCATAATTGACCAAATACAAAACATTTAGTTCCTGTTCACAAGGATCGGCCTTCAAAGTCGTCCGACTCTGAAGCTGCCCCGCACAGCGTGACCTCAGTGCCACTTGCAAATGAATGGAAGTCAACGCAAGCCACTCCGAAGTTGTACAGGAACCTTTTTCTAAGTCGGAGAGATTCAGTGGAGCGATTGAATGGAGCGCAACTTGTCAGGCTGACAAGTCGTCTGACAGGTCGCCCTTGTGTGAACCAGCATTTACACACTACTGACAAAAAAACTTGTAATTAAAATAGAAGAGAATCACATCATAGGCATTGACATATATTATCTTATCAAATATTGATTCTTCTTTGCTCAACATATTTTTTGGATTATTTCATAATCCACTTCTTCAGGAGTCATCAGTATTGTATATTGTTTGCACTAATAAAAATCTAATGACATTCTAAAAAGGAAAAAAGACAGAGGGCGCACAAGCATTGCGCATTACCTTTGCAACACTTTAATGTATAAAGGATACAAATTATGTACTCACAAACAAGTATAAAGTCAAGCATATATTGTACAGTCCATCAGTTGCGTCATCCAGCAAGATCAGCTGGGTGTCCCCTCTTCTTCAGAGATCTGAAGAAGAGGGGACACCCTCGAAACATGTCAGCGGCTTTTGGATTACACATCCCACCATTGCAACTGGCCAGCTGATCTTGCTGGATGACACAATTGATGGACTGTACATTATATGCTTGACTTTATGCTCGTTTGTGAGTACATCATTTTTATTCTTTATACATAAAAGTGTTGCAAAGGTAATGCGCCCTCTGTCATTTTTCCTTTTTAGAATGTCTTCTGGGTTCCCCCTGATCTGTTATGAGTGGCAGCACAGCTAACGTGGTGGTTTGACTAGTGAAGATTGTCTTGTACCATTCTTTCCAATCTAGTGCACGGCTATCTCTTGAGCGCAGGAGTTTTTGACTTTTTTCTGTAGAAATCTAATGAGTAGGGCCCTCTGATTCCTCCTGTATTGAATTGTATTGTAACTTTACTTTCTGCCCTAACGTTGTAAAGCGCTGCGCAAACTGTTGGCGCTATATAAATCCTGAATAATAATAATATACAATAATCTTAATTAATAGCATATATGGGGGAGGAGGTGATGGATGTGTGGGAGTGGGTACCCTGAGAGTCCCCCATATAGACCCATACACATGGTACCCCTGGGTGGTGTGCTTGGTAAACTTAGGATTGTATTGCAATGGGATGGTATAACTATATTGTGTTATTAATTATGATTACTGTATATTTCTTTTAGTGCATACAATAGACAATGCACCTGAAGAAGTGGATTATATCCAAGAAAAGCATTGAGCAAGGAAGATAATATACATCATTGTCTATAATGTGATTTTCTTCTATCTGAATTAGAATTTTTTGCAGTAGTGTGTAAATATTTTGTATTTTATCTAGTATGGAATAACCCCTTCAGATCCGCGCTATAGCCGAATAATGGCTACAGCGCGGATCTGCTTTGCCAGGAGGCCGTCAATAGACGCCCCCCTAAACGGCGCACGCTGTGATCACCCGAGTCTCAATGAGACTCGATCCCGACCCCTTACCATGTGATCACCTGTCAGCCAATGACAGCTGATCACATGATGTAAACAGAAGATCGGTAATTGTTTTTTTTTTCTTCTCACGCTAATAGCGTGAGGAGAAAAAAAAGACAATCACCAGCTTCTGTTGAAGGGACATCAGTCCTGAAGAGGAAAAGGTGAAGCCGCCTATGTGCCCACCAGTACCACCTGCCAGTGCCACGAATCAGTGCCCATTAATCAGTGCCCACCAGTACATCAGTGCCAGCAATCAGTTCACCTATCAATGCCCACGAGTGCCACCTATCAATGCCCACCAGTGGTGCCTCATCAGTGCCACCTAGCAGTGCTGCCTATTAGTGTCACCTACCAGTGCCCATCACTGCCACCCATCAGTGCCACCTATAAGTGCCCTTCAGTGCCACCTATCAATGCCCATCAGTGCCACCTATCAATGGCCACCAGTGCCGCCTATTAGTGCCCACCAGTGCTGCCTATTAGTGCCTATCAGTGCCGCCTTATCAGTGCCCATCATTGTCGCCTTATCAGTGCCCATCATTGCAGCCTATCTGTGCCTATCAGTGCAGCCTGTCAGTGCCCATCGGTGCAGCCTATCAGTGCACATCAGTGTAGCCTTATCAGCGTAAATCAATGAAGGAGAAAAATTAACTATTTGCAAAATTTATTAACAAAATATAAAATGGTTTTGTATTTTTTTGAAAAAAATGTGGTCTTTTTTAATTTTTTTAACAATAAATAAAAAACCCAGAGGTGGTCAAATACCACCAAAAGAAAGCTCTATTTGTGGGGAAAAAATGATAAAAATGTCATTTGGGTACAGTGTTGTATGACCGTGCAATTGTCATTCAAAGAGTGACGGCACTAAAAGCTGAAAATTAGTCTGGGCAGGAGGGGGGGGGGGGTTAGGTGCCCAGTAAGCAAGTGGTAATAAGCGTAAAGTTTTATTTTAAATGTCGTGCCTCCAAAGTCCCATTTTAGGCCAGTTTATATTCAATATATTTTTAAAGTTTTAGATACAGTGAAGAAAAGATGGAGAAAAAGATGGAGACCCTGTCAGGCTTCTGCTGCTGTGTTAAGCCACTGGGGAGATTTTTTCTCCCTTCCTGTCCCTGTGATATTTATTCAAAAATGGGGGGGGGGGGGGGGCAGGAGGGATGAATGAGAGAAAATCTCACTAAATTCTGGCATAAAAAATGCTATCTACATCTGTAATCTTAAGTCAAAAAATGATGTTCCATTGCTCCCAGCCTCACCCAGATTTTTTTTTTTTTTTTTTGCTGTGACCTGTTAGAGGGTGGCTACATTCATTCTTCATGGTCCTACTGTGTGTGGGAATGTAGTCACCCTCTCTTGCTTGCTCTCAAAATAGAGTAGGGACTAAAGGATTTATTGTGTGCATAGAACAGTGCACACGACTGCACCTAATGTTCACTATTTGATATAACCACGCAGAGGTGAGGGGGGAGAGAGGTTCTGGAGCTCAAGGAGGACATAACAACGAGGCAGAAAAACACAGTACTTTTCCTGCAACTTTTGACATCAGAGTCGCATGACGAGTCGTACCTCATGATTCACACCAACTTCATAGTAGTCCCTGTACTCGTTTGGTCCGACTTTGATGCGACTTGAGGTCCATAGACCTCAAGATTACACATTTTCTGAAGTTGTGGCAGAATCGTGGTAAAGTCACGGCAGAAGTAATGGTTGTTTATGGATTATTTTTGGAGAATAGGGATATTGTTTTGTGTCACTTTAAGACAGAGATTCTGGAGGGCTTGTGTATCATTTATTTATTAGTGTGTTTTGATGTTGTAATAGAGTAACATGTTTTTATGCTGAACTGTATGTATACATTTTATGTAGGTGTGGATTGCCAGTGCTCAGCTGCGATATATCCATTTGAGGAATTGCATGGTAATTTAGAAAAAGGCAGATAATGTATACAGAGATCTATTAAAATGTAACATATGCCTCACAAAAATCCGAATGTGTCTGCAATCCAGCTCAGGAGCGGTGGAGCTACAGAGGAGAAGGAACATTTTCTTTTCGTTCTCTAACTTTTGAGAAGTCAAGGTTAAGTGCCGGTTCACTCCAGCGCAATGTCAGACATTGCATGTGATTCTCACTGCTGTGCAGATCACTTGCGGTGTCTGTGCGATGCAAATTCAGCCATACAGATTGTATGACTGAATTTGCATCGCATTTGGACCAAAATCGCGCCACCTTTTTTTTTTTCTCTGCACCAGAATCACAACCATGAGATCCTATTCCTGTCCGAATTCACAGTTCGCACAGCGATAAGCGAACCGATCTGGGGGAGTTATTAACTTTCTATTGACACCCGCAGTGGTTCGCATAGGGCAGTGTGAACTGCCTGCAAGTTCTATGCAATGTGGGAACCGGCACTGGAATCGCACTGGTTCCCGCATTGTGCTGGTGTGAACCGGCACTAAACCCTCTCTGACTTACAATGCACAACCCGGGTACATAAACCATCAGGCATAGGGCTACTCCCATCAAACTGATCATACGCTATACAAACTATAATCAATTGTTTAGGTTTGTCCTCATATTACATAGTTTTGTACAATCAAATTGTAGTGTGTATAGCCACCCAATGGTCTGCCGTCAACTATGTAGCGCAAGGACCTGCTTGATTTGATACAAATTGAATGGATAGATGTTTCCTCCTTACATAGTTTCCTAAATCTAAAGGAGATTTTACAGAGATTGTACAATAAGATGTGTATGGTGTATGGCCACCTTAAGATATATCTCTCCCCTGGTTCCTCCATTGGGATTTAAACTATTGATACAACTGAATGCATAGTCATTAGTCTCTGTAAATGTCAATGTTCGTTTTGCAAACCTGCACGGGGGGTTCATGCATCATTTTGTATGATTGAAAATGCCAGTAAAAACTACATTTAAATGAAGAAAAAAATAACAAATTTGTTGTTTCCAATCTTTTAATGTGTAACTTGAACCATCCAGTGTAAAATTAACATTGTGGGGATAATAATTTGCTTTGTCGTTGTACTTCTCTGTGCAATGGATGTTAGAGCTGCGGTCTTCTCTTCTCTACAGCCATTCAAAGTTCTGAATTATAAAGCTTGTCTGAGAGTTCAAAAAAAGGAGGCAGACAGCTGAAATTACAGTCAGAGGAGGGCTCTGAGAGCTGATTGGAGGGAAGAGACACACCCCTCCCCCTTCATACAGCACACAAGAACAGAGCTGAGGCTGTCAATATGCTGGAGCTTCCTCCCTGTCACCATTGTTCTCTTGGTGTCAGGAAAACTTGTCAGAAGTGATTCATGCTGATAGCAGAGGAAAGAAGCTGCAGACAGAAATTACACTTAGTGCTAATTGAGAAAAGTACACACTATAGAGGGATATACTTTGTTCCTATTTCATTTCTGAGGTTTTCAACCACTTTAAAGTAGAACTAACGACAAAACTTTTTTTTTCATTTTGGATAGAGTAAGGGAGGGTTATAACCCGTGTTCGTTTTTTCTTCTTGCCATCTGTGTCACATTGGGGGGATTGTCACAAGGGTCACCAGAACAAGTGTCTCCTTTGAAAGATTTCCCCTCTGTTCCTGTTCTGGTGACAACCCAAAATTTGGGATTTTCTTTCACTTTCAAGATCAGTGATAATGGCAAATAGGACAAATAGAGAGGGTTAATCCTCTAACTGTAGCACAGAAAGCAACTAAAACCTGACAAGGTTTCTGATCCCTCTCCACTCTACCCAAATTTAAAAAAAAAAGGTTTTGCCTTTAGTTAGGTGCACCATGGCCATTACTATTGAAGGTGCCTCAGACAGGTATTAACCTTGATGACAGATTGGCTTTCATCATCTGTTTATACCAGGTCCTTGGTTTTGTAGGTGAGAGTTTAACAAAGTGTTGTATTTGTATTTTATACTTCATTTACTTATAGCCCTACATCTTTCTGTCCTCTGCAGTGTTCCAAACCAAAATTACGGGTTCATTGTTCGGCCATCCATGAAATAAGAAAATGCAGCCGTCTGGAGATGCCGGATAACATTAACACATTTGTGCTTAAGGTAAGAGCTTTGCAGAAAAAACTATGTCTAAAAGACAGTGGGGTGGATTTACTAAAGGCAAATAGACTGGGTGCTTTGGAAGTGCAGTTGCACTCATTTTCACCAGAGTTAGTGAATGTGGTGAAGCTCTACTGATTTCCATCATCCAGTAATGTGCAAGAAGCAAAAATGCTGTTTTTTTTGTTTTTTTTTTATCTTCCTTGCTGATTGGGTATTCTTTAAAAAGCGAAGCTTTGCCGTATTTATTAAGCTCTGGGGAAAATGAGTGCAACTGCACTTTCAAAGTGCCCAGTCTATTTGCCTTTAGTAAATCCACTCCACTGTAGGTGTTTCTGTTGGCCTCCAGATTGGACTTATTCTCTCCTGTTATACATATCAGTTTTACATACATTTATGTATCTGCATAGCTGGCCAATACTAGCAATAGCCTTTTCTACTTAAAAAATTGTGTTTTATGTCTTGTATTTTCTTTATTATGTTAACAAACAAAATATAAAACTTTTAAATGTGTCTCTAGTTCACATTCAAAGCCCAACTCTGGGCTAAATGTTTTTAAAATGTTCCCCCTAGAGGTTGGAAAAAAGCTGCTCTGGCTGCAATACCCTTCTTCATTCTTGGAATATGTACCACAGTACCTCCCCTTCCATGCAAGAGGTCCTCAGTCTTCCAGATTTAATGATGTTCAGGGTCACCCAACCTAGAAGACTGAGGAAAGGTTGTGAGTGCAGAGTGTCATGGCTCTGAACACAGTGCAGCGCTGTGCGCTCACAGTGCATCCATGCAGAGAGTTGAGCTGATGTGGTAAGATTAGTTAGACTTCCTGAATCATCCAGGACTGCCCATCTCCTGGAACAGCCTGAAGAGGCCCCCAGCATGTCACATGTTCCCTAAGAAGATATTAGAAAAAGGTAAGTCAAGAAAAAGAACGAAAGCACAACATATTGCTGGTGGGAGAGGGGTCACAATAAGGGGGCTGCTGTATAAATAGGAGGTGTTGGGCCTTCAACAAGCAAGTGTGCTAATTGCCTGACTTTAATGCTCCCTGGGGTTGATTTACTAAAACTGGAGAGTGCAAAATTTGGTGCAGATCTGCACAGAAACTAATCAGCTTCTAGGTTTTATTGTCAAAGCTTAACTGAATAAGCTGAAGTTAGAAGGTGATTGGCTACCATGAACAGCTGCACCAGGTCTGCAATTTTAGTACATTAACCCCACTGAGTCACTGGTCCAGCATGCAGCAAATGAAGGCAAAGTAAAATCAGAACACCTGGTCTTCCTATTTTTTTCTGTGTTTGTGATTAGGGCCCCTTTCACACATGCGGAGCGTTCATTTCATCCGTTCAGTCACATTAGGTTTACATCAGTTTCTCATCAGCTGCTCATCAGTTTCTGATTGGCATCCATTGTGGGCACTGATTGGCATCCCTGGTGGTCTAAGGTGGCATACCTGGTGGTGACAGTGTGAGTATCCTTGGGGGGGGGGGGGGCTGATAATCAATCAGCACAGACCCCGCCTGTCAGAGGAGCAGGCAATTGGCTCTCCTCTACTCGCGTCTGACAGACGTGAGGAAAAGCCGATCAACGCCTCTTCCTGTTTACATCGTGATCAGCCGTGATCATCTGTCAGAGACTCTTTACCTAGATCAGAGTTGCGGTGTCATCGATCACCGCGATGAGCGCCCCCGGGCTTGATATCCTGGTGACGTCATATGACATCCGGCCAGGCTTTCAAAACCACTTTGCCGCCATCATTTTGCTATATGGCGGACGGCAAGTGGTTAAATCCACTACTAATTCAAAAACGGATACAAAAACGAACCGTTTGTCTGTTTACATCAGTTTTTTGTCCGTCTTGTTTTTTTAAATAGGGCTTTGATCAGTTTCAAAAAACAGATGTTGAAGGAAGCGGATGTAAACTGATGATTGGCTTTAACCTCCCTGACAGTATTCCATAGTGTGGCTCACGGTTAAATTTCAGCACCATTAGCGGTAACCCCGACCCACACTCGGGATTACATCTCAGGATCCTGGTGCAGGTTACTGACCTTGTCCCCAGGATCCTGCGATGTCCTCCCGCGCTGTCTGCAGGCTCCGTCTTCAGCCCGAAGCCTCTCTGTGCCAGGCTCCGTTCCCTGCGAGCGTCGCGACGCACAGGGGCGGCGCCTGGTGGCAAATTCAAAAAAATTTAAAAATCATAACACATACAGTACTGTAATCTTACAGATTACAGTACTGTATGAAATCATTTTGCTTCCCTTTTGTCCCCAGTGCTTTGGCCCATGCCCTGCATGCAGTTTTATATTATATATACTGTTGTTTCTGCCTGGAAACTAGAGATTGTCCATAGCAACCAAAAAGTGTCCCTTTACGTCAAAAGTGGCTTTAGACAGCTAGAAAACAGCGATAGTAAATTAGAACACTTGCAGAATTGAGCGATAGTGAATGGTGGGGAAATTTATGTTATTATTATTATATATATATTTTTTTTAATTATTTATATTTATTTATTATATTATAATTTATGATTTTGTGTTTCAAACTTCATCATACCCAGGATATCTACTAGACTCTTGGTGGACAGATCTAAGTGTGTTATTGCTAAGAATTACAGACCTACAATATAAAGTGCCAAATTTCTATGCAAAATAACTGTACCACTTTGAGACGCAAAAATATGAAATAATCATACCGCCAGGGAGGTTAGAAAGATATGTAAATGCTTCATGTCTGAAATTTCCATTCACAAAATTTAATTGAGAAATGGAGTTTAGAGAGAACTGTTGAAGCCATGACCAAGAAATTTCTTCCATAGAACCACTTAAAAAAATGATTAGGTATACCAAATAGAACCAGCATAAAACCAAGTGAAAAGTCTAGCTATCTTGGAAGTAGTGGTGCTCCAGTCCAGTGGTCAGCATTGTTTGCACCAATATGATATTTGTGGAAGTCATCACAAGGCAACCTTATCTGCAATCTCATCATAAAAATCAGAGTCAGAATTTTGCAACACAACATTTATTTAAGCCAGAACCATTTAGAGCCAAGTGCTGTGGTCTGATTGAACAAGAATGAACTCTGAATACAATCACAAAATGTAGGCTTGGAGTAAAAAAGTATATCATTTAAAGAAATGAATGCCAACTGTTAAGCAGTTGTGTTTTTGGGTTGTCTAAAAGCCAGTGGCTTACAAAATGCTGAACGGGTATAGAGGAGGATGGAGATTATACTAAGTGACAACAAATCCTGGGGAATATTTAAGAAACTGAAAGGAGGTTGGGTAATTCAATAAAGTAGTCCCCAAAAACATACCCTAAATTAACCATGCAACAAAGGTTAAAATTACTAATGAAACCAGACAAAATGCAGCTGGAATATTTTACCCCTTTGCACCGGAGGGTAAAAGAAATGTTAATGCACAATTTTTCTACTTTGCCATGTGTTAGTTGAACCGTTAGTAAATATCATCACAAGGGTGGATTATACCTTGTTTTTTCAGGACAAATTGGGCATTCATTTGATTGTAAATGGTAAGAGCCCTTTCACACTGACGCAGTTTTCAGGCGTTTTAGCGCCAGAAATAGCGCCTCTAAAGCACCTGAATACTGCCTCCCATGCCGTCCGAATGTGAAAGACTGAGTGCTTTCACACTGGGGCAGTGCATCCCGTTAAAAAAAATCTTGCAAGCATCATCTTTGGGGCTCATTAAAAAAAATGCGATTCGGAAGAGCCAAAACACGGGTGTTTTTAATCCCTTCTTCAGCCGCTAGTGCTAACGCTAATGCACAGGTGGCTCCAGTGTGAGAAGGGTCTAATGGATATCTCCCAACTTATTTTTATTATCAAAGGAAAACTGGCCCAAAATAGTAAAAAAAAAGTTTAAATTTAGCTGTGTATTTCTAGTTTCTACCATAACCTACCACCAAAGAACAACCCACAATAAATGCTCCTGCTCCCAATGATAGCCACGATACCACATATGTGTATGTTATGTGTTGTTTGTATCCGTGGTACATCCCAGAAACAATAGTGCGCATTTTACTTTTTTTATTTTTTTCTACTGAAAACTCACTGACACTGATAATAATTTAAAAAAAAAAATTTTTTTTTACATCCTGATCAAAATATACTGACCGTGAACTTTGACCCTGACTTTGACCCAAACACAAACCCTGGCACTGACCTAGATCAAACCTTGAGAGAGAGAGATACAATGTATCTTTCCTCTTCAGGGGTGGGCTTCACAGTGACTGATCACTTGATAGCCAATCAGAGCTATCACAGCGATCAGGTGACCCTGAACCCGGTGAGACTCTGGTCTCTTTGGGAGCGTGTTGTGTGGCCCGCTGCCAGCACTAAGACAGATACACATACAGTTAAGTCCATATATATTTGGACACAGGCAAAATTTTTTTTTTTTTTTTTTTTTTAGGTATTTACCAAAACATGTTTAAGCTATATTTATATAATGGATATGGGCTGAAAGTGCACACTCTAAAGTTTAATTTAAGGGTATGTATATCCAAATCAGAAGAAAGGTTTAGGAATTACAGCTCTTAAGAATAGCCATCCCCCTTTTTCAAGGGGCCAAAAATAATTGGACAAGTGAATCAAAAGCTGTTTAATGGCCAGGTGTGGGCTATGCCTATGTTATTTCTTCATCAGTTAAGCAGGTAAAAGGTCTGGTGTTGATTCTGAGTGTGGTATTTGCATTTGCGCACTATTGCACCTACATTATGCATTCAAAGGAGCTGTCCATGCAAATGAAACAGGCTATTGTAAAGCTTCAATAACAAAACTAATCCATCAGAGAGATAGCAGTAACATTAGGAGTGGCAAAATCAACAGTTTGGTACATTCTGAGGAAAGAAGAACGCACTGGTGAGCTCAGCAACACAAAAAGGCCTGGACATCCACGGAAGTCAACAGTGGTGGATGATCGCAGGATCCCCTCTATGGTAATGAAAAACCCATTCACAACATCCAGACAAGTGAAGGACACTGTCCAGGAGGTGGACATATTGTCAAAGTCTACAATCAAGAGAAGACTTCAAGAGAGCAAATACAAAGGGCTCACCACAAGGTGCAAACCATTCATAAGCCTGAAAAATAGAAAAGCCTGACTAGACTGCCAAAAAACATCTAAAAAAGCCAGACCAGTTCTGGAAAAGCATTCTTTGGACGGATGAAACTAAGATTAATCTGTACCAGAATGAGGGGAAGAAAAAAGTGTGGAGCAGGCTTGGAACAGCTTATGATCCAAAGCACACAACTTCATCTGTAAAACATGGTGGAGGCAGTGTGATGGCATGGGCATGCATGGCTTCCAATGGCACTGGATCGTTGGTGTTTATTGATGATGTGACAGAAGACAGAAGCAGCTGGATGAATTCTGCAGTGTTTAAAGATATACTGCCTGCCAAGATTCAGCCAAATGCAGCAAAGTTGATTGGACGGTGCTTCATAGTACAGATGGACAATGATCCAAAACACATTGCAAAAGCAACCCAGGAGCTTTTGAAGGAGAAGAAGTGGAATATTCTGCAATGGCGGTGTCAATCACCTGATCTCATGCCAATTGAGCATGCATTTCACTTGCTGAAGGCAAAACTAAAGGCAGAAAGACCCATAAACAAAGAACAACTGAAGACAGCTGCAGTTAGAGCCTGGCAAAGCATCAGAAAGGAGAAAACCCAATCTTTGGTAATGTCCATGGGTTCCAGACTTCAGGCAGTCATTGCCAGTAAATTATTCTCAACAAAATGTAAAAAATGAAAATTTTATTTATGATTATATTCATTTGTCCAATTACATTTGAGCCCCTGAAAATGGGGGGACTGTATATAAAAATAGTTGCAGTTTGTAAAATTGGTACTTGATATTTATGTTCAACCCCTTGAATTAAATCTGAAAGTCTGCACTTCAAATTCATTTGGATTGTTTTATTTTAATTTTATTCTGGTGGCATACAGAGCCAAAAGTATGAAAATTGTGCCTGTGTCCAAATATATATGGACCTAACTGTGTATGGTTCCACAGAAAAAAACCACAGTCCAGTGAGGCCACGTATATGCGTATTGTCAGCATGCTGGGGGTTAACCTCCAATTATTGGAAAGCACATATTCGTGGTTGTTAGGTGTCTAGCATGCAAAACATACAAGACATGGGTATTTTTTAAAATGCAACATTGGAAAAGAGGCCTAAATGTGTGTTTGTGATGCTAAAGTTTGCAGGTTTGCTTTTTTTTTTTTTTTTTTTTAAGTCTTGTGATTTTGCCACGATTTTAGCATGATTTTGCGGCCACGATTTTGCCCCAATATAGGGAATGCCTGTGTAAACTTGAAGTATATGGACCTCAACTCACATGAAAGTCAGACCAAAGTAGTACAGGGACTACTTTGAAGTCGCACATATGAATGGTTATTATTGGAAATCATGGGGAACGACTTGTCATGCGACTTTGCAGTCCCAAGTCGCAGGACAAGTCACGCAAGTGTAAAAGGAGCCTAAATAAAACTCGGCTGGCATAGTTTTATGTTCTGATTTGCCACCAAAGACTTTAAATAATTGTCACCTATCTTTGTCACCGGATCGTGAAAAAAGAATGACAATCTTTAAGCCTGTAAATACCATTGGATCTCAGAAGACCCTCTGGCTATTTATCAGAGGCACTAATAAATCAGCTAGGCTGTAGTTTTCTGGGTTAGCTTTTGCTCCTCCAAAGTAAGTATGGTGCCAAAGATTTCTGCAAGATACAGAAGTCATCTTAGTCTGATGTGTATGTTGGTTACTTAGCTATCAGTCAAAGGCAGGTTGAACAACTATCTGTGACGTTTATGCCAGCTTGTTACACTTGCAGCTTTGTAGTAGAGTTTTGTAGTGGCTACAAATCAAGGCTCATTATCTGTGGGTACAGTGTGTGTATCTGCTGTCGCTTCCTATGGTACATGCCTATGCAGCTTCAAATTACTGGTATTCAACAGCTGCATTGGATAAGATGGGTAGTTAGTTGTTGGATATCAGTGACTGAGCTACAAACCACTGTAATCACTGCGACATGGACTTTTGATTGACTCTAATTCATCATTTCTTCTTAGCTACAAAAATGCTAATAATACAGATCCTGCAGCTGCTACAAATCTCTACACAATTGCAGATGTGACATAGCTCTTCAGAGAATTTAAGTGTGTCCTACGGCTTTAACATAACTCCAATGAAGGGTAATTATTATTACATAAAGAAACGGGTTCACACAGATAGACAGAAATAGTCATTTTAGCTGTGGCTAGAATTAGAAAATGAGAATGTTTGTAATATTTTTATTTTTCGCTGTTTATCCTATTTTTCAGGATAGTGCCACTGAAGTTATTTTTGAAGTTGCAGATGACCAGCAGCTAAATTTGTGGACAACAGAAATCAGAAAATGCACGAACCGTGGGTAGGCAATCTTATTTGTTTTACAGAGTAAAAACAAACAAAAAAATCACTCAAGGCAGCCAGTCTTCATTCATATGAACTTGGGAATAGCCAAATTTTTTTTATTCATGTTTTAACATTTTTATGTAAATATAATTTCATGGTGTATTTGATACCATCTTTATGTATAATATTAATCTCACAGCCAATTATTTTAACATACTCGTCTATTAAAGGTGATGTAATAACTGCACATCGATAACTATTAACAATTAGGCTGGTATTTATCATACAGTCATGCAGCTGTCTAGTGGCTGCAACTGGTGACCCTTGTAGTTGTTAAATGTCTGTTGTAGTCTGAAAAACATATACTAGGTCACAGTTACAAACATAATTGTAACTGGCAATTAGAAGTACCTACAGTGGGGACGGAAAATATTCAGACCCCCTTAAATTTTTCACTCTTTGTTATATTGCAGCCATTTGCTAAAATCATTTAAGTTCATTTTTTTTCCTCATTAATGTACACACAGCACCACATATTGACAGAAAAACACAGGATTGTTGACATTTTTGCAGATTTATTAAAAAAGAAAAACTGAAATATCACATGGTCCTAAGTATTCAGACCCTTTGCTCAGTATTTAGTAGAAGCACCCTTTTGATCTAATACAGCCATGAGTCTTTTTGGGAAAGATGCAACAAGTTTTTCACACCTGGATTTGGAGATCCTCTGCCATTCCTCCTTGCAGATCCTCTCCAGTTCTGTCAGGTTGGATGGTAAACGTTGGTGGACAGTAGGGGTGCAACGGATCGTCACCGATCCGTGATCCGAACGATTCAGCCTGTTCGGATCGGCACACATGCGCTCCGCGGAGCGCGGCACTGCCTCGGCCTTAGGAAAGGCTGCGGCTTCGGCTTAGCTCCGGAGCAGCGGCCATCTTGGTACACCCGGCGGCCGTTTACCACGTGATCGCGCCGTCAAATGATGGAGCGATCACTTGTAAACAAACCGGCGTCATGTCATAATGCCGGTTCCTCTCTCCCCTCTGTGTACTGATCTGTACAGTGGAGGGGAGAGATCAGATGGCAGCAGTGCCAATACTCTGCCATACCCTGCAATGCCCTGCCAATACTCTGCAATACCCTGACAATACTCTGCAATACCCTGACAATACCCTGCTAATACTCTGCAATACCCTGCCAATACTCTGCAATGCCCTGACTCTTCAATACCCTGCCAATACTCTGCAATACCCTGACAATACCCTGCTAATACTCTGCAATACCCTGCCAATACTCTGCAATACCCTGCCAATACTCTGCAATACCCTGCTAATACTCTGCAATACCCTGCCAATACTCTGCAATGCCCTGACTCTTCAATACCCTGCCAATACTCTGCTATACCCTGCCAATACTCTGCAATACCCTGACAATACCCTGCTAATACCCTGACAATACCCTGCTAATACTCTGCAATACCCTGCCAATACTCTGCAATGCCCTGCCAATACTCTGCAATACCCTGCCAATACTCTGCAATACCCTGCCAATACTCTGCAATACCCTGCCAATACTCTGCCAATATTCTAGCAATACCCTGCAATACTCTGCCAATATTTGCCAATACCCTGCCAATACTCTGCCAATACCCTGCCAATACTCTGCCAATACCCTGCAATACCCTGCTAATATATTATTACAGTGGGGGAGATTTTTTTTTTTTTTTGATCCGAAAATGATCCGAACCGTGACTCCTGATCCGAGGAACGATCCGAACCGTGAGTTTTTTGATCTGTTGCACCCCTAGTGGACAGCCATTTTTAGGTCTCTCCAGAGATGCTCAATTGGGTTTAAGTCAGGGCTCTGGCTGGGCCATTCAAGAACAGTCACAGAGTTGTTGTGAAGCCACTCCTTCGTTATTTTAGCTGTGTGCTTAGGGTCATTGTCTTGTTGGAAGTTAAACCTTCGACCCAGTCTGAGGTCCTGAGCACTCTGGAGAAGGTTTTCGTCCAGGATATCCCTGTACTTGGCCGCATTCATCTTTCCCTCGATTGTAACCGGTCGTCCTGTCCCTGCAGCTGAAAAACACCCCCACAGCATGATGCTGCCACCACCATGCTTCACTGTTGGGACTGTATTGGATAGGTGATGAGCAATGCCTGGTTTTCTCCACACATAACGCTTAGAATTAAGGCCAAAAAATTTCTATCTTGGTCTCATCAGACCAGAGAATCTTATTTCTCAGCATCTTGGAGTCCTTCAGGTGTTTTTTAGTAGATTCCATACAGACTTTCATGTGTCTTGCACTGAGGAGAGGCTTTCGTCGGGCCACTCTGCCATAAAGCCCCGACTGGTGGAGGGCTGCAGTGATGATTGACTTTCTACAACTTTCTTCCATCCCCCAACTGCATCTCTGAAGCTCAGCAACAGTAATCTTTGGGTTCTTCTTTACCTCTCTCACCAAGGCTCGCCCCCGATAGCTCAGTTTGGTCGGACGGCCAGCTCTAGGAAGGGTTCTTATCGTCCAAAACGTCTTCCATTTAAGGATTATGGAGGCCACTGTGCTCTTAGGAACCTTAAGTGCAGCAGAAATTTTTTTGTAACCTTGGCCAGATCTGTGCTTTGCCACAATTCTGTCTCTGAGCTCTTCAGGCAGTTCCTTTGACCTCATGATTCTCATTTGCTCTGACGTGCACTGTGAGGTGTAAGGTCTTAGGTCTTATATAGACAGGTGTGTGGCTTTCCTAATCAAGTCCAATCAGTATAATCAAACACAGCTAGACTCAAATGAAGGTGTAGAACCATCTCAAGGATGATCAGAAGAAATGGACAGCACCTTAAATATATGAGTGTCACAGCAAAGGGTCTGAATACTTAGGACCATGTGATATTTCAGTTTTTCTTTTTTAATAAATCTGCAAAAATGTCAACAATTCTGTGTTTTTCTGTCAATATGGGGTGCTGTGTGTACATTAATGAGGAAAAAAATGAACTTAAATGATTTTAGCAAATGGCTGCAATATAACAAAGAGTGAAAAATTTAAGGGGGTCTGAATACTTTCCGTCCCCACTGTATCACTATAAAAGAGATATGTCTGCTATCACTAGTTGCTTGCTAGTAGTAATTTGTCACATTCAACTGGACTGGTTTTGTTAAAGATGTTTCATAGCTTAGTTTCATAGCTTACCCAAGTCACTTCTTCAATTCCAATGAGTGCCAGGAACATACCTCAGAATTTATATCCACACCTTAAAGTGGGAGTAAACTCCCATCTCTGATTTTTACCTATAGGTAAGCCTATAATAAGGCTTACCTATAGGTAGTGTAAATATCTCCTAAACTTCCGTTTAGGAGATATTTATGGTACATGCAGCCGGTGATATCACTAGCACATGTGCTCTGAAGGAGTGGCCATCTGGGCCATTCCTTCAGAACCCTGTGCTGTAAACTGTGCCTGTCACGTGGGAGTGATGTCATTGCAGCTCTGGCCAGCCATACAGCCGGAGTCTGTAAACCTGGAAGGAAGACAGGTGAAGATGGGAGCGCCTGCAGCTCTGATGACTTGGGGCTGGAAGGTGTAAAAATTGTGAAACCACCCTGTTCTAGTTATGGTCAACATCAGGGGCGGTCTGTCCATTAAGGGAGCACGGGCGCCGATCTCCCTATAAATGCGTCTGGCCCCTTTTAGGACGCTGGATGCATGGATTCAAATGGGGGGGTGGGTGTTTTTTCAAAGCACCTGATTAGAGCCAGAGGCTCTAATAGGCTTCAAAATAGGGTGGGCTTGGGGTGCAGAGAATGCAAATAATTAATAGCGAATGAATATTCTCTATTGTAACACCGATCCTCCCCCCCGGCCAATAGGTAGGTAGCGGGTCTTGAGACCCGTTACACAAGTGACTGAAAGGACAGGCGATCCCATTGGACGCCTAGGAGGAGGGGAGGAGACGCATAACGGAAGTAAGGAGGAGAGGACACAGGAGCTGATGCCCGCCACCTAGATGGGGTAAGTGCTGTACCAACAGACAGCAAGCAGGCGGAGTGAGGTGCTGTACTTGAGTACCGTGAGGTACTCAGCCACTTTGCAACAGACTAAAAAAAACTGGCCTGTTAGCACCTTCTATTTCCCCCTTCTCCCATTGAGAGGCTTTTTTGTGGTTCCCTTTGCGTTAGTCTTTTTTCCTTTTTCAGTACTTGGGCAATGGGCGGGGATACAAGTTGCCTTAAATTACTGGTGGATGGCAAATTGCGCCCCCCTGAGTTATGGGAAGCTTATGGTCTATTTCTATTTGACTCTTGGAGACACAGACAACTGACTATCTATGTGACTATTACTATACAGGAAATGAGGTGCAATGATTCCCTGACAACTTTTGTGTCTTTATCGTTCAAACTGCCTCAATTGGGAGCACTGCTTCCGGTGACTCATAAGGTACTTTGAGACTGTGAATCCCCTAATGATCTCAGTTTTCTTAGGAATTGGGAAACAGAGCTGGAAACCTTCTTTTCTGACTCGCAGAAGCTGTCTGTGCTCAAGTGGGCCCATGCTTCTACCATTACTTCAAACCTACAGGAAACCAGTTATAAACTGTTAACTCTGGTAAAGGGCCCCAAAGACTTTACCATTGACTGCTGTTGTAGAGGTTGTGGGTCACACGTTTCACAGCTCCATATCTGGTGGGAATGACCCATTCTTATGTCATTGTGGAATGAGATCAGAAAGTTGATTCCAGACATCACTACTATTTTAATACAAGATGATCCAGCTTTCTGTTTACTGCACTCTCTCCCTCTTTCTCTTAAAGGGTTTAATAGGTGTGCAATCCCACATTCATTAAATGCAGCAAAAAGTCTGATCCTTTTGCACTGGAAATGTCCATTGGTACCTACTGTAGATAGTCCAAAAAAGTAGATCAGATTATGGAGGCAGAGCAATGGGTGTACACCTGTAGAGACCATTATGACACATTTTATAAAATTTGGGCAACTTGGATACATAATAGATTTGAAGGTGACCATGACTAATCTTATTTACTGTGATTCACTGTTTGTTGCGATGAATCTGATTTCTCAGTCTTCTTTGGTGATATACTAGGGTAATTTACCCGTTAGTTGACAGGTCACGGCATCAAGCTTTACACCCCTACATGGTTTAATGTACTTTATTGTTTGTTTTTTGTTTTTTTTCTTCTTGATATTTCTCTTTTTCCATCTGTGAGACATCATGATTGCATTGCTCATGTATCTGCACCGGTGAACATTGTAACAACTTTTCAGAGGTCTTGAAGGTATATGATGTTCTGAGCAAGTTGTAACAATGTCCTTGTTTAATTGCTTATGGATATTTATTATCCATAACCTCATAAATAAATTATATATATATAGTGGTGGCAAAAATGGTGGACACTTTTGAAAATTTTTATATTTTGCACCTTTGCAAGCTTATAGGAAATGTTATTTTACACCAAATGCAAATGTTTATATGTCAATTCAAAGGCAATTTAATACTGAATTCAATAAAAAAAAACATACGTCAAATATATGCAGTACAAAAATAATGCTTACTTTAGTCTAAAATAGAAACACAAATGTGAAAACCAGGCCTTTTCTCACACTTTTTGTTTACATGTAAAAATCTGCTTTTTTTTCTTTCTAGAAAATTACTTAGAGCTGCCAAACAGTATATATTTTGCATTTGGTGTAAAATAACATTTCCTATAAGCCTGCAAAGTTGCAAAATAGCTTTGTGTAAGAGTACTGAACATGGACCCTAAGTAGTGGAAATGAAGTAATATGCAGTGGATTCATCTTTCACATTATTTCCTACTTTCATACAGATTCACATTTGTAAAATCTAAAGGATGCTTTCATCCCAGAATGTCTTTCACTATCTATGGTGGGGGATCCAGAATAGTATAGGCAGCCATCTTGTGGGAATTATTAGGTCCATTGATGGACATATAACATTATAGAGTGGGTGTGCAGAATGGATTCATGTGAAGTTTAATACATACAGCTCTATGGGTGGAGTGGTGCTGAATAGCATAAGGGGTCAGCAAGTTATAATTCTAGCGCATTAATGCTTCAGTGATTGACAGGAACATAAGTTAAAGTGTTACAAAACCCACAACAGTAACATCTGTCTGTATATGCAGCATAGCATGCTTGTTATACTCACTGTGGAACTTAAGGGGTTAATCCTCTGCATTGTGTAAAAAGGCTATTTTATCCTGTATGCACAGACCCTTCCCTCCTGCACTGTCTATCTGAGGAAGGCCAGCTAACAGAGGCAGAGTAGCCAACCTGCACATGCTCAGTTGTGTCTTTTATGCTGGAGAGAACCTCTACTTTTTCTCAGAGCTAGCCAGGTCACATGATATTGACTTCACACATGTAAGCGTGTATACAGGCTGTAGTGGAAATCTCCTCCTACCTGAACTCTCAGCACTGGAGAAACTGTGCAGTTTATCATGTACTTGTGGTATACAGATCGGCCAAAAAGGTTTATAGTGGCAGTATTTTAATGTAAAAAGATTTATAAGCTGTGGGCATTGTGTGGGGGGGGGGGGGGCTAATGAACTGTCTTCATATTACTGGGTTTAGTAACATTTCAACTGAACTAAAGGCATGTGTAGGGAGGTGGAATGGAAGCTAATGGTGGAGTAAGGGGAAAAGAACACAGCACAGACATAGTGGAGTTGCTTTACTAAAGAAGACATAGCATGTTCTCTTTGCAGGGGAGTTTTTATTTAGCTTATGCTGACTTCAATTGCCCAATATTAGGCAAGCAAAAAAAAAATGTTTTTTTAAATTGTTCTTGCACAAGATTTGGGTATTTTTTGCAAAATGAATTTTCACCATTTCACTGAAAACAGTGAAAATTCCCTTGCATTAGTCGTTAAGTAAATTAACCCCATAAGGTCAGGGTATGGATAAAAGAGGGATAGGAGGTGAAAAAGAGTGAAGTAAACAGAGGGGATCTCGCATTCCCTTTGTAGTACTGACGATTGGAGCAGGGCGAGTGTTGGACCTCTGAAGACCTGGATCATTGCTTGTGTGTGAGCAGTGGTCTGACTCCAGCATTCTCCCTGCACAGGGTATTTGAACTCTCAGTGCAGAAAAACAAAAAACAAAAAAAGAAGAGTATATCTATTACTGTAAATGTAGCCTGCTGCATTACTGTGATAAATACTGAGGCTCCAGTTGGACTTTAAAGAAACTGAATATAGCTGTGCAGCTCTGTGGGGGTTAAAAAAACTTGATAGATGGTTGTGCAGCCTGAATAAAAAAGGGCACCTGCTGCTGAGTAGCATTACAAGTGTGACTCGCTATATAGGTGATAATCACAGTTTCTGAAGCAGGAAGCACAGGAAGTACATGTTGACCTGTAGGCTTTGCATATGTTACAGCCTCCAGCGCTTTGCTGAAAGACTTTTCCTGTTATTGAAATACCAAGAACTCTGTTAGCAATTAATCACTCTGTGATTTCCAGAGCTTGTCCTCCTCCGGTTCTGCTCCCTTCCTTGAATTTCCATGAATTACAAGTGTGCTTCCGCCACTTGGAGAGACTGCTGTAGCCGAGCTTCCCAGTACTACAAATGTAGTCCATGGCATGCTGTCACAGTTTTCTATTCAGCACAGATCATAGCTATATAGTTATTAGGTTTTCTTTCACCTCTATAAAATATTTCTTCCAATGTGAATAAATCAATTGGATTAAAAGTATGTATAAGTTGCATGGCTGGACATGGTCATCTTAACAAGGAGTTTTCCTTCCCTACCATGGAGTCTCACTTCTCCTGCTGTAGTAGTAGTAGCCTTACTAGTCCCACTGTATTCTGTTATGTAAAAAAAATAGGAGTGAGACCACTTCATAATGGTCACAAAAAGGCGAGTGCATGTGTCACATGATGTTTCAGGCTTGCATATTTATGAAAGAACTAGATAGGGCTACATGATATCAGTGTTCACTGAAGTTCAACTTCCTTGTTACAGGACAGAAGAAACAGATGGAGACACGCAGTCACCAGTTCACTCAGACCCCATGTCACAGACTCTCAGCGGTGGCAGCACTGACACCATCATCCAAGGTCAGTTGACTTGTGTACTTGGTATTTAGATTTAGATGTTTAGTTTAGATGTTTTTGGAATGTTTTCTACCATTGTATCTGCAGTGTCACTTCAATCTTGGAAATATTCAGCTTACTTTAACTCTTCTCCTAATGAAAGTGATTTTATTATCTGTGTATTTTCCCTGTCATTCTGTCCTGGTGATAATGTCAGCACCAGGACAGGAAGTGAGGGGAAACCTTCCCAACAGAGGCTTGGACAGTAGTAAAAACCTGAAAGAGGTTTTAACCCTTCCCCACTCTATAAAGAAACTTGGTTGGAGATGCATTTTTATATTCAGTACAAGAGGATGTGATAAGTTGTGTCTTTTAACCTTTACCTCCACTATTATATCCTCTGTGTATGGTACCAGTAAAAATTGCAAAGCGGAGCTGTTTGGCTAGGCCCATTATATAAAGTAATATAAACAGGAAACCTAGCCTCCTAAGGCTCCGTTCACACTGTTGTGCTGTGGTAGTGTGAGTTAGTTTGATGTGGTGCCATTCATTCTGAATTCCTAATATATATTCTCAACACGCTTGCATTGCAGCTCATCACAACGCACATCACAACGTGCATTGTCCTGTGCTACAGAAACTGCTGCATGCACTTTTTTTGCCTTTAGAAACATAAAAAAGTGACAGCAGAAAAAAGACTCATTGCTCTATCAAGTCTGCCTTTTTTTTATTTTACATGTTTTGTATTTTTTCTTTTTTTTTTTTGTCTGAACATAGATCTATGTTTAGGTACATAAGGAAGCCCATTCAAATGAGTGGTCAGCTTTAAAGTTGCTCTAAAGTCTAATTGTTTTTTTGTTTTGTTTTTTACCTTAATGCATTCTCTGCAATAAGATAAAAATACTCCTCACTACTTGTTCTCCCCCATCTCTAAACACTTACCTGCCTCCTCTCACTGATCTAGTGATGTACCAGATACATCATCGCTCCTGCACTGCTCCTCTACTTCCTAAACTCACAAGAGACACAGGCAGCAGCGGAAGCCATAGGCTCCTGCAGTTATTAGTCAGACTCCTGGGGAGAGGGAGCGGGGGCATGATTTACTGGCACTATGTGTGCCTATAGACTCACACAGCCCAAAATGCGAATGCATCCGCAAGGGTGCCCCTGTGGCACTGCGCTGGCTGAAGTGGAACATGGAGGAAGATGGATCGGACAGTGCCGGCAGAGGACTTCCAAAGAGGAGGTAAGAGATGCTTTCTGCAATATCATTGCATGAAGCAGGTAAATATAACATCTTTTTTTATTTTGGCTAAAAAATTATTATTACTTTAAAGCTAAGCACATTAACACGTGTATGCTGTTGTAGTGCCACAGTGTGAGTGGGGCCTTACCTGGTCGTACACTGCTAGTTTTTTCCATTAAGCCTGTAAACTGAGTAAAAAAACTGGTTCCTCCATCCACACAAACAAGGTTTCCCCCTGCCAGGACATTGTATTCTGATAGTGGCTGATTTCAACTTTCATTGAGCGGGGAAGCCCACGCACAGTGAACAAAGACACTAGTCCATCCAGTTCAACCTGTGTGTGAATTTCCAACCATGTATGGCCAGCTTTAGTGGTCATTGTTGGGCTGCATCTTAAAATGCTACTTTCCTGGCCACCATGCTGATGTACTGGCTTCAGAACTTTTGATATCTTTGACCCAGAATAAATGTGCATTTTGAGGATTCTGACTTACTTTCTGCATGCTTGATTCATTCAATGACTTAAGTAGACCATGCACAAGTAGATTTAGTTTTAGCAACGTTTATTAATTTTTCTAATTGTTAGTGAGGTCAAATCGATGTTCATTTTCGACTGCAGTGATGAGAAGATTCAA
Organism: Aquarana catesbeiana; assembly: GCF_042186555.1. Classification (NCBI taxonomy): domain Eukaryota; kingdom Metazoa; phylum Chordata; class Amphibia; order Anura; family Ranidae; genus Aquarana; species Aquarana catesbeiana. Next base: position 238,238,995 of record NC_133324.1, read on the forward strand.
AGGATCAGGATGGAAAATTTCTCTTGAATGACAGTGTATGTGGTTTTTGGTCAGGAAATTACATTAATTTGAAAATCAAATGTTAAAAGCACACAAGTCAAGTCACTGAATATGCTGAGAGTTTGCATTTGAACGTTCATTCGAAAATCTAGTGTATGGTCAGCTTTAGAAATTTCTAAACTTAGATGATAAACATTACAGCTAAGCAACCACTGTTTTTAGGGGGATAGTAATGGCAACTTATATATCTCTATCATGTTCCATTGTCTTCACCATATTTCCTAAGATAATGTTTACTTTCCCCTCCTGTAAGTGATTTTTTTTTCTTGCGGAAAGTCCTCTATATATTTCACTGCAAATTCAAACCAGGAGTTACCTTTAAAGTGGGCCTATAGTTAAATGTTAATGCAATGCTTTCAGGGATAGATAATAAAAAAATGACAGAAAAGCTGAATATACTTCCTGTGTGAAAAAAAAGCCTAGCTGTTTGTTTAGCTCATCCTCCCCTTAAAGCAGTAGTAAACTGCAAAAACTATAAAAAAATAGGCACGGCCAGTTTAACTAGTATGCATAACCATACTTACCTGAAAACGAAGCCCTCCATTGGCGCACTGTCATCTCTGAAGGCGCTTCTATGTTCACACGGTCTTTCTTCCAAGTTCGCGGGTTTCGGCATTATGAATGGCTGAGGCTGCGATGACATCACTCCCGTGCATGTGTGCTGGAGTCGCTGTTTATGGCACAGCTCTGAAGGAGCGGCTTACCTATAGGTAAAAAAACATATAAGGGAATTTACTTCCACTTTAAGCAGAGATCACATAACCAAATGGCCATTTATTTGGTCACATTTCAGTAGCTGCAGCGTGTTCCAGCACCTCCCTGGAGAAAGTGTAAAAAAAAATTACGAATAATACAGCATATGGTCATATTTTACAATGTTGTGCATGTAAAACTTGTGTGAATTGTATAACTAGCTGATTTTATTGATCCTTAGGCGCTGCTGTCTTTGTGCCTTCAGAACAATGTTGTCATAAAACCGACCATTTATTGGCTTCCTATCCATGGTTTCATGGGCCCATCTCTCGAGTCAAAGCAGCTCAGCTTGTACAAGCTCAGGGATATGAAGGTCATGGGGTTTTCCTTCTACGGCAAAGTGAAACGCGAAGGGGAGAATATGTCCTCACATTTAATTTTCAAGGCAGAGCAAAGGTAACGTGGCAGATTTTTTGAATAGTCTCTTTGTTAAGTCTGGTCTTCTTTATCATTTGAAGTGGAACAATAAACTGGTCTCAAAGCACATATCATAAAAACTTATCCATATCCCTGCTTGGTACAAAGATACTTTCAGGCCATCGCACTTTATCCCAGATTTGGTACAGGGATACAAAAACGTATGTGACCTGAGGTTTTTCTTTATTTAAAAAAATATTTAAGTAGCATGATCATTAGGGGTTACTGTAATTATAATTTCAGTTCCATTTTTACTTTTGCATACTTACATAAAATGAGTAAGTATGTAAGATATAGTAGGAGGTGTTGGATCTGTAATGATCTTTACTGATATGGTAGCAGAAAGTGAAAAGTGGGAAGTTCCTCATTGTACATTGCTGCGAGTCTAGGGAGCCCATTCATAACTCTTCAGTCCAGCATGGTAGCATGGCCATCACTGCATTGCATTGGAGTGTTGCAGTGCCATTCATTTTGAACTGTACCCCAACATACTAAGGCAACACAGCTCCAATCCTCATGCATTACATCACACCACAATGCTGCCATGCATTGTGGTGAGCTGCATTACCTAAAATGATGCATGTTTGTTTTTTGGACATTTAGCCCTGGTTCACACTATTATGATTTGTCATGCAAGTTTGGACTTCAAAGTCACATGACAAGTCACATCCCATGTATTTCAATGGGTGCGTCCTAATTGTCATGACAAAGTCTAAGCAACAAAAAAAATAGTTCCTGCACTAATTTTGTGGGACTCGGTCCCATAGACTTCTATGTTATCTCACAGAAATCGCATCAGTATAGATAAGAATGCCACATTAAAGGGTCAGTTTTGTGTTTTTTTAACCTTCTCCTCCCTGGACATCCTTGCTGCCTAAAAGCTTCCTTCCTACCACATCTCATTCACACCTGAGCATAGGGGAAATGCACATCTGCTCTTGCATTTTTCACACATTTCTTTACGTCTAAACACGCATCGCGCATAGGGTACCTCATTCACATAAATGGGCTGCCCCACACAGAACAAACACCCCATAGTAGCTCAAGAACCTTTTCGGTCGTGGAGCATCACACATTTTGGCACGTTTGTAGCACGTTTTGTCATGCTGGAAAATACACGTCTGCTAACCATGACTGGGGTGTCATTGACAATTAGCCTGCATTCACACCTGCACATTTCAGAACACACGGCAACCCACACAGAAAATGTGTGCTTTGCCACATGTTTTGGAAACATGCGGCAAGCGGCATGCAGATGTAAATGCAGCCTACGGTAATTGTTAATGACACCCCAATCACAGTTAGCAGACACCTGTTTTGCTGAATGACAAAATGTGCACTGAAAAAAAACGCCACGACTGAAAAGATTCTAAAGCTACTTTGGGGCATTTGTCATGCGTAGGGCAGCCTATTCATGTGAATAGGCTGCTCTATGTTTGACGCATGTTTACGCTTGAAAAACATGCAAAAAAAACAGGAACACTTGTTTACGCTATGCTCAGGTGTGAATGGAATGTGCTTGGTAGGAAGTTTTTAGGCAGCAAGTGTGACCGCTGGAAGTGGTGCTACTTTTATGTCACGCAAGTGTGAACCAGGGCTTAGATATGTTTCCAACCAACTCATCTGAAAAGGCTGCCTTAATGCAGCTCACTTTAATGCATGAAGAAATGGGCAGCACAGTGGTGTAGTGGGAAGCACTTTCGCCTAGCAGTAAGAAGGGTCGCTGGTTTGAATCCCAACCATGACACCACCTGCCTGGAGTTTGCATGTTCTCCATGTGCCTGTGTGGGTTTCCTCCGGGTACTCCGATTTCCTCCCACACTCCTAAGACATGCTGGTAGGTTAATTGGATCCTGTCTAAATTGTCCTTAGTATGTATGAATGTGAGTTAGGGACCTTAGATTGTAAGCTCCTTGAGGGTAGGGACTGATGTGAATGTACAATGTATATGTAGGGTAGGGGCCTATGTGAATGTACAATGTATATGTGAAGCGCTGTGTAAATTGATGGCGCTATATAAGTACCTAAAATAAATAATAAATAAGTGGGGGTTAATGCATGTGCATTAACATAATGTACCAGGATGTCAAGGTCTGAAGGGGCCCTAACATGTTTTCAGATCCTGAAAGAAAGAAAAGGTGTTTATTCTGCTTACAAGAGGGGTATACAGGGAGGAACTTAACAAGATGATTCTTAGGCTTGCCATAGATGGATTGAAATTCCTCCAGTTCAACAGAGGCTGGTTCAACTTCAATCCAGTGGCCATCCCTATTTAACAGAAGGCGGCCTGAGGTTGTGTGCCGAGGGCGTGCCCATTGTGATCTTACAGTACAGTAGCACCAATAGCTGTCGGTCACGGATCCTGATTGCGACCCAGGGGGTGGCTCCCGCACCCATTCAAGTTAACGGTGTGGGAGACACTCATAGAGGTCACATGATAGAGAAGCTTTGCACCTCCCAGTCATTAAAACCCACTTAATGGGACACTGGGAAGCAGTGTTAAGGCATAAAAGTGTATGTATAACCAAAATTGTTTTGGTGAGTAGGGAAAGGTTGAAACCCCTTTTTGCATCACATTAAGGAGATTTACCCTCACTTCACATCTCTGAGACACAACAGGAAGTGAGAGGAAATCTCTATAAAGTCAGGAAAATTCTCGCAGACAGTTGTAAACCACAGATTTGTCCACATTGGAAGATTTATCTCCAAAGACATGCTGGTAGGTTAACTGGATTCTGTCTAAATTTGCCCTAGTATATGAATGAGAGTTAGGGACCTTGAGGGTAGGGGCCAATGTGAATGTACAATATATATGTAAAGCGCTGTGTAAATTGACAGTGCTGTATAAGTACCTTAAATAATAATAATAATTTATCCTCCCCTCTACAACTTAGAATTCATATCACTTTCTATCTCAGTGATAATGGTCATCAACACAAGTATAGAGATTGTAATAGCCTAGCAGGTACACAGACAGCAGTACAATCTTAACATGGGTTCTAATCCTTTCCTACTCTATTCAAAATAAAAGCAAAAAAGATTTAGGCTATAACAGCACTTGCATTTGATAACTTTGCAGCATACAGTAACTGACCCGTTGCATGCCCATTGTGAATGTAAAGCTTGTGATAGGTGCATAGTAAATGACAGTTGTACATTCTTCTTTCTCAGCACTTACGCCTTACGTTGACTGAAAGGGGTCAGTGCCGGGTCCAGCACATGCGCTTCCTGTCTGTCTTAGAAATGCTTCACTACTTCCGCCTGCATCCAATTCCACTTGAATGTGGAGCCGCTGGAGACGTGAAGTTGTCTGGTTTCGTGGTGTCCTCTGCTCATTCACAAGGTAAAAAGTGCATCTTTGTTGTTGGAGCTAGATTGTTTACCCAACACTTTATGTACAGTACATACTGTTCACATGACTCCAACTATTCCACACTCAGTATAATGGTCACATTGTTTCCACATGTCTCTAGCAGCAAGTTCTTGTCTTTTCTGGCTGCTTAACAGACAGGGATGATTTATATACCTCATTAAGGTGGAGAGGGATCTATGTGCTGTTTTTTTCTTATTCAGAAAATGGATTCTAAGGGGATGCATCCAGTAACATTTATTTGTCGTTAAAGGGCTTTTCTACTTTAGGTTTAGATTTTTCGAATCCATCATTAACCCTCTAAATTATTAATATATAAAAGTTCCTAATGCTACAGGACATATTTTTATGTACCTCATTACAACTGAGCCCTCCCAGGGAGATTTCAAGGGATTAGTAGGTGAAACCAACACCTTTCCAATGAGATGTGCAGGAAAAAGAGCCATTTGATAAAACCTTTTAAAGCGGGGGTCCACCTATCTATCGTTTTTTTTTTTTTGGAGTTCATTCACAAACTTTTCTTCTCATGATTATCTACTCACATGTTTTGTGTAATAAGTCCGCCTGTGTCCGATTTCGTTGTAAAGAATAACTTATAAAATTCACTGAAGGCGGTTTCCATCTTCATTGTGGGCATTTGAAGCCCACAAGCATGTATTTCCTGGATGCGGTGAATGCTGTGCTCCCAGCATTCACCGAGATGTTGTGATGACGCTGTTGCACAATGCATGCTGGGAAGCCTGAGACTAGCTCCCAGGGGACTGTGGGAGGTCTGGGAGAGGCTAGAAACACGCCTACTCCCATGGGAGGAAAACCAGGAAGTGCTAAGAAGATTAGAAAAAAAAGGTAATTACGGCGATTTAAATTTTTTTACACAGCATGTCAGCATCTAGGCAAGGAAGAGAATGCATAGAGATAATGTTCAAAATTTGGGTGGAACCCCGCTTTAAGGCCAACTCTAGGTTAAAAAAAAAAAAAGTTTTTTTTGCGCTTGTTTTTTCCAGGGGTGACAAGAATGCTGTAAACTCACTCAATCCTGCGCTCCAGCGGCAAACAGTGCTCCCCCATGATCTAGGAGTGGACTGTTCCTGACATCCTCACGTCCAGAGCAGGTCTATGGGCGTGATGAGATCAGGAACAGTCCTCCGTACAGGACTGCGTCAGATGGGGGGCTGCAGGATCTGCAGGGACCAGTCTTGTGCTGGGAAGATCAGAGGATTAGGTAAGTATACCTCTGTTCCCCTCTCCACTAGAAAAAATAAGGAACAGTTAACCCATGCAGTGTGGGCACAGCCTCACTACATGGGAAAAAAATTTGCATGGAGTGAATGACTTCAATGGACAAGGTTTTCTACGTAAGGATTGCCGTAGATGGTTTGAACCTCGGCTGGCTCAGCAGGGACCAGCGAATGACAAGAGACGGGGAGTAACATTTGAGGTGTGTCAAAAAGGTTTGGTCAATGGTATTAGAAAACAAGCAAAATGAAGATACAAACAAATTACCTTTATTGGCCTTCAAAATAATCGCCATCCTTCACAACACACTTTTAGCAGAGTTCATAAAGCTTATAGAAGCTGTCAGCAAAGGCTTCTTTAGGAATCTATCACAGAACCGCTGTCACATTTTTGGATTGCCGCCATGTCTGCAAAACGTGCTCCTTTCTTGGCACTCTTCAGGCGGGGAAACAGAAAGTCCACAGGCGCTCAATCATGTCTTGGCTTCTGCTGGTCGACAGCCAACCCCAATGTGGCTTATCCTCATTTCCTTCCTCTCGCCAAAGAGTTTGAACCAGTTGTAAACACATTTTCAGCTCATGACTTTCATCTCGTACACTTGCACCAACATGCGTCTCTGTCACCATTTTCACCAAGTTGTAGCAGGACTTGATGTTCACTCGTTGCTATATTGCACTGCGACCCTTCCTCCCAAACAGACTACGTTCGACTGCCCGCAGTGGGTTTACCCTGATGGTCACGTGTACTCCACTCTAGGTGGTGCTTCTTGACGTCTCTGGATAGCCATGTGCATGGGCACGCACCTGGCCCATATTACCATTGAGATAGTGGACCATTCACCAAAATTTTGGACATTAATTATCTAAAGATGACTGGTCCCAACCATCTGTCTGTCTCTGTGTAGGCTTTCATGCGATGATTGCCGCTAGCTGTAGCTGCTAGCAATAATGACTGTGTGTTGATGGGGGAATTGAGTGATTTTCTTTCCTGCAACCTGTGATTGCATGAAATAAAATCGTACCATCTATGTATGGCTTAACAGGTACAACCATTCTAAGCAGATTTTTTTTTATTATTATTTTAATTAGCTACAGTTACATTGTGGCTATTTTATCAATGATTGATTCATTATTGAATCCCCAGGTGAGATCTGTTGTGCTCCATCGTTCTCCGGTTCATAAATTGACATTTACCACATTTTCAACTCACTCTGTTCACTTTCTCTGCCTGCGGAGAACCTTTATGACCATGCCAAAAGCACCAAAGTATATACTTGTATATATACATCTAGATTTCCCCTCTATTTGTAATATTTTCTCACAGTGTATTGCTGTGAGATGCTTTCTTCCTCTTTTACTGAAGCTGAACATTACCTTAAATGACCTAATATAAAAAAATTAGGATTCCTTCCCCTGCCGCACATTGACATATTAAATGTTAATCTAACAACAATGCAAGGTCTAATAAAAACTGGAAAGTGGTTTTCATAAACTTTTATTTTTATAAAGACAGTTAAGACAATAATTGCTTGCTAGTTAACCCTTTCTTCTTGTCTTTCAGACCAGAACCCCACAGTCAGCACATTACTGTTCCCATTGCCAGTCCAGAGGTCAAGTTCAGAGCGTAGCATCTCCCCACAAGCCAGCTTGGGGCAACACCCCTTCACAGACGACCTTCACCCCAGCTCCTACTCTGAACAGATTTTCCATTTGGTACCCCCTCCAGAAGAACTGGCCCGGAACTTTTTACTGAGTGAGTCCAGCAGGGCCCAAACAAGCCGTCAGAGGGAATCTGACTATGAAATGGATTCTTCCTCAAGGGGCCACATACGGGCAATAGACAATCCTTACACGCCTCTATGACAATGCGGTAGTGTGCTGTACATGCTGAACTGACACGTTTACTTTTCTACAGTCACAAAAGCCTTAACACATGCAACAAGCCAAGAGTTTAACCTGTTTCTGTTTTATTATTATGTTGCAGGGATGAGTGAAAGTGTACATCCCCTCTGGGTGTTATTCTATTAGGCCTGTTAAAGGGCCCTTCTTTCTCCTGCACACTAGGCCTAGGATGGCCCTGGAGGCAGCGAAGGGTTAAGTTGTGCGCAATTTATGAGCTTGTTTTCCTGTTACTGTTTACAAAAGGTAATTACTTATAGGTGTTCTACTCCAATGCTATGGAGTGGATGGAGTGGTGACATTCTTCCATGTTACACATATGTGATAATGACCAGGACTGTCCAACTACTGGCCTGTTCCTGCGTCATAATCAGTATGTGATTGTTGTTACTATTTGAAAGCTCTGTCTATAGTATGTCTATCTATAGCCTGCTTAGTATTATCAGGCACGAAATGATACAAAACCGCATAGCACTTCCTCACCATAATAGAATTATTTGTTGTCAAGGCATAGAAGTGCAGCCATGATGTTATTTGAGCAGCCAATGAAAAAAAAGAGATATCATATTTTTAGTATACTCTTTGAAACAACAATCTGTTTAAAATGTTATATTTAAATGTGCCTTAGGCTGGTTACTCTGTGGTTAGTGCCTTGAATTCATCACTTGGCATGGCTGCATGATCCAATGATTACAGAGGATATCTGTCAACAGGACCCATGCAGCAGCCAACCAATCACAGGACACTAACACCAATGTAGCTGGGCCAATTGTTTATTTGCACAACCTGGTCTCAAGAATTTACTTATCTGTAACTTGTAAGCCTCCTTGACTACATGTAAGGTTAAATCTACTGCTCAACAACTGAGCAGAACAACCATATCATTTAGTTTGCTACCCAAAAGACACCAAGCCCCTATGAACGTTGGTCGATAGGGGAATCTATTCTGTCTATAGTACGATGTTGTGACCACATGTTAGTGCAAACAGCCTGCATATACTTCTTCCAGCTGTAATGCACACATAGAAAAGCTCAGAGTAGCAGTACATACCTTATGAAAGGGGGAACTACACCCCCTTGTTAGACCTGTGCAATCAGTTTTGTTCCGAATCAAAATTTGAATGTATCCGAATTCCGAGTCACAATAGTAACCAAATTCTCCAAAATAACTAAACGAAATTTGTCTGAAATAACAAAATTCAAATTTGATTTGAATTTGGAAACGAATATGAAATGTGAATATATTGCAATTCTTAGATGCAAAAAAGTTAGCAGCTACACTTGAATACCGATTTGCATTTTCAGAATTCAGTCAAATTGAATTTAATTTGGAAAATTTGAATCAAATTCCAAAATTAATAAATAAAACAAATTCCAAAAACAAATTTAACAAAACAAAATTGGTCAATGAATTGAAGCAAATTTTTTTTTTTCGTTCAGAGCATGTCTAGTTCTTGTTCTGTGCAATTCTTACGGGTAGTACCCCATGGTAAAGCCAGACCAACGTACGATTGATTATGTGTTTGCTATGGGTTATTGCACTAAAGCAGTAGCATTTACAATTAAGAGATCTTTATTGTTTGCAACTTGCACCTGCTGTAGAAGTAAGTTCAAGCTGTGTCTACAGCATTGAGGTGAACTGAGCTTTAAGATGCATCCCTGAAATCAAACAATCTTATTGGTGTATGGAGGATTACTTGATTATAGACTCTTGAACTACTGGTTACATTGTCATTCAGGAATTTCACATGAGCTTCCAACATGGAAAGTAACATTATGAGCTGCATGTTAGGTTAGACCTTCTACACACTGCTAGTGATGGATAATGACTCCTCCGCTTGATCGAACCTGTGTTCACTACATGCCACCTGCACCCCACAAAGTCTTTTGTCTTTGATGACACGTTTGGCATTGCTCAGTGCCTTTTTATTAGTGCACTGAAATTGGCACCCAAGTCCTTACAGTATGTCCGTAATGCTGGCATAATGCAGTGACGGCACAAAGTCCTGACGAAAAGAGACCTAATCCACTGCTACCAGGTGTTCAAGGCCTATGACTGCTGAGGTCAGCACTTGGACATGCAGCATTTTCCATTATAACAATGTCCCAAGTGCCTAATCAGCCTAACTGTGGGGTAGAATGGGTATTAGATAGGACAATTGCTGCAGTTTTATTGTTTGATATAAGCACCACGACTCTCTGCATTGTTTTAAATGCAGCAAGTCTGTTTCACAGTACATTTCTTACACAAAACTTTTTTATTTCTATCTATCTGACAGATGTACAGAAAGGAATGTATGCTGAGAATATAGGAAATAATGTAGTTTTCATATTGTAAAGAACACCTCAGATAATGAATGTGTTGTTTATTATACATGCAACATGGAAAATTGTGTGTATAAAATTCAAATACCGCACTGCCTGAAACCTCCATTATCTAACTTCATAGTAACAGTATGTGAGTATGTATGGATCACAGACACACAGTGATAAGCCAGTCCTTGGTCAAACCTGTCCTGTTTACAGTAACTAGAAACTGCTTTGTAGCAGATGCCTACACTATTATATGATGCTGCGTCATCTATGTATACAGAGACCCCTTTGAAGTACAGAATACATTTGTTTTAGTCTACATGGAACATGCCTATGTATAAATGGACATGCAGTATGTTGTTGCTTGTGCTTAGCCATGCGTATGTTGTGTTCTGATTTGAAACAAGAGAAAACTGGCACCAGATTCAGGCAGGGGTAGTTAAAAAAACAAATGGCAGCCACCTTGGGTATTTCGGCAGGAGGGGGACGCAGAAAGAGCAGGAGCTGTAACTTATGCTACCAAAGTAGATGCTGATTGCTAAATACCCCTGCAACGTGGAGTTTGCTGGGGCCAGCTAGAAGAAATCTGTAGGCTGACACTGCTCCCCTCATTCTGAAAATGCTAGTTGCCCGGCTGTCTTTCTGAGTCCAGAAACCAACATGTAGCCACTTAAGTGAAGTCAGAATCCCTAATCTCCAGGCTCTGGTAAAGATTGTATTTATAGGATCAGCCAGGCAACCAGTACTTTCAGAAGAAGAGTTCAGCATTTCATGCCTGTAAAGGGATCTTAAAGACTGTTTTTGGGAAACACTGTATTCAATTCCAATGTTTATAGTACAATCACCATTACTATATCATGGCTCTGATGTCTCTTACAGAACACTGGACATTTAGTACTGGGTTGTCATTTAAGTGAGCTGCTGTCAGATTGTAGTCATCTGGGTCTACTTACTCCACGCCTGTCATCAGAGAAATAAAGAATCTCTCATTACTGATCCCGACATGGAAAGATGCAGATTTAAGCCCCGTACACACAGGCAGAATGTCGGGAGACATTTGCTGGTACAAAAAGTACAGGCCTGTGTGTATGTCGGTCTGTCTGACTGGCCGGCTTCTGTCAGAAGTGCATGCTGGAAAACCAGCAGCCGACTGACTCCTGATCAGCGCTCTCAGCTAATGGCATAAAGTGCTGATCGGAGTTTTCTGGCGGGGGGGCTGTCCCCCTGTCAGAACACAACAGCTCAGCGGGGGAGATCGCTGGACTAACCTCGCATGGTTAGTACAGCAGCTCCTACCAGAGCCGTCAGGTTTTTTTCATGGGTTGCATGAAAAAAAACTGAAGTATGTACCCGGGTTTAGTTAATTCAGAGAAAACTCCTCATTTTCATACTTGTTCCAAGCCCTTAGATTTCTAAGTATTGAGATCAAGGGGCCAACAATGGTGACGACACAACTAGCATTTCTAGAGGGAGGGACCGCCAAGGTTTTTTTTAATGACAGGTTTCCTTTAAACTGTCGCTGACCTCTATTGTGACAGCATAGATGAATTTCCAGTGACACCATGATCTTTCCTGCCAGTATAGATCCGAGGTAAATTACAATACTCTGTCTAGAGAGAAGGATTTAGTTTGTGAATAGAAAGTGGCAGAGAGAAGTTTCTAGAAATCAATTTATGCTCTTTATCATCTCACAACACATCGGGTCCTCCCGGCTGTATTTTTTTTTCTTTAAATTCTTGTTGGTTTTGGCTGTAAAATTGCAATCGGAAGAGGAAGTAACCGCACACATTTCTGAGAGATTTTCTTGGCAGGCCACAGTATAACATCCAGCTGTGCTAATGAAAATAGATCATTTCAAACACTAATAGTCAGTCATCTCACATACATGTTTAAGCAACAGTCTCGTCTGCATTAAATAGTCCAGAATGTGACTTCTCTTTTCATTTTCTTAACCTCTTCCGCTCTGCAGCTTCTTCAGAAGTTTTGTTTGGGCAGCAGGGCCAATAATCTTTACAACTACAGCATGCTGAGACTTTCTACTGGACACTGATTGTATGTAAATTGCCCATAGAACACAACCCTGTCATTAGTTCAGAAAACCCCAACCTTTTCCACACAGCAAACATATTTTTATGATGTTCAGTGTCTCTAAATGAAAAAAGCCACATGAAGAATTTTAAATCTTCATCTTTGTGGAACCATTCCTGCAAAAGGTTCTTGTGTAGCACTTGTTCTAGTAGTCCAATTAAAATTCTTCTTGTAGCAATTGGGGCAGAGCAGCCTTGATTGGTGTGCCTTCCATATTAAATATTCGGCAAACGCACATAGCTCTAACAGACCAGACTCTAAACATAGAACTGTACTGTGGTACAATTAGTATGTGTTCACTTAACCGTCCCAGAACAAGTTAAAAAAATATAATACTTTGTGATAGGTAATGTGCTTGAGCATGTTTGGACTAAGATCTGAACCCAGGTATGGTAGCCTGCCAAGAATCTGTGACATTCCCCACCCTACATTCACATGTATAGACACCCTTTGTATATGTGGGTCAAGGAATGCCCTGGCTGCAGATTATTGGCCCACACAGGTGACAGCTTTTCTGCATACAGTATGTGGGTTGGGTTCCTACTCCAAACATGCCTGAGATCATCACTATTTGTAATATACTATTAACATCTGATGATCACATATGTTGGCTAATGTGCAGTGGGTCTGATGAGTGGCCATTACCATAGAATTAGAGATAAGTAATAGAAGATTCTGCCATTGATTGTCAAAGATGGCACCACAATCGAAAATCACTTTTGTAGCTAGGCCCATTCTGGAAAGTTTAGTGATTTTAGGTTAGCCCCATAGCTCAGACTACATGCAAATGATTGTGAAACTGAAAAATAAAAAAAATATTTCAGCTGCATAAGCACACAGCTTAGTTATGCCACAAACTGATATTAACATTTTGGCTGACTAATGGGAAATGTTTGCAACATCATGTTAGCATCCTGAGCTCCATGGACCTGCCACATACAAATAAATAGGAGCTTCAACAGCTTCTGTGGCAGATCCATAAATCATTTATGGCCCCTTTCACACAAACGATCTGATCAGGTCGGCCAGTCAGTTTTTCAGGCGAACCTGATCGGGCCCCCCAGGCTCTTCAATGGAGTGGCAGATGTTGGTTGTCAACCACCGCCATCCAACCCTGCCCGCCAAAAACAGGGGGATGGAGGACCTATTCCCCTTCCATCTGGCGGATCTGATGGCATCGGATGGAAACGGACAGGCGGTCTGTTTCCATCCAATTGCCCCATAGACAATAGCGGGCTATGTCTGCTCTGCATAGCAGAGTGAACACAGACCTGTCATCCGCCTAATCAGCTGAGAGATCCCCCACTGAGCAAGCAGATCCCGCTTCACAGCACCCGTGTGAAAGGGGCCTAACTAAGACAGAATATACCATAAATGTGTGCTAAAACAAAGCATATTGTTAATTAAAGTGCCTCTCCAACATGACTCACACTATAAGATACAAAACTCTCTACCCCTGAGCTTCTCTCCATCTTTCTGATTAAAATCTCTAAACCCATGGGCTACAGGGTGACTACTTCTCTTTCCTGTTGGGGGGTTGCGTGTTCGCACAGCCCACGTGCAGAGCCCGCCAGGAAGTCAGCACTGCGCTGCGCTAATCACAGGCAGTGAGACATTTCCCGATCTCTGCAGCCGCGCATCGGGACAATGTCTCACTGCCTGTGATTAGCGCAGCGCAGTGCCGACTTCCTGGCGGGCTCTGCGAACACGCCAGAGCTCATCCTTAGTTAAAACTTACTTTATCTCATTTACAGCATACTTATACCAATGTGCTGCAAATGATTCTCAACAAGTGACAGAGATAAACTTCCCTTATAGAACTAGGCTAAAGCCCTGTACAAACAGGCCAAATGTTAGGAGACATTGGCTGGTTAAAAAAAAAAAAAAGAAACCGTCTGACATTCAGCCCGTGTGTATTCCACCCTGTCTGACAGAAGCTGGCCGTTTGGCCAAGTTCTGTCGGACGAGCATGCTGGAAATACAGTAGCCGACCGACTCCTGATCAGCGCTCTCCACAAATGGCAGAGAGTGCTGATCAGAGTGTTCTGGCGGGGGGCCATCCCCCTGTCAGAACACAAAAGCTCAGCATAGTTAGTCGCATAGTTAGTACAGCAGCTTCAACTGGTGCTGACAGTTTACTCATAGTATGTATCAGTCTTTAAAGTTGTGAAAGCAAATGACTGTGGCCTTCAGCACAATCCTAGCCAAAATGTTTTATATTCTTTTGGATAGAGTGAGAAAGGTTTAGAACCTCTGCTGGTGTTTCATTGCTGTCTGTGTCTCTCTTAGGGAGATTTTACTTCACTTCCTGCCTGGACAGAAACAGTACACCTCCCCGATAGGCACACAGACAAAAACAAGCATTTTTCCAGAGTGAGGAAGAGTGATGAAGCAGGGAAGAAAAAATCTAAAACCCAGTAAAGTGAGAAGGCATAACTTCTATGATGCTTTAGTGCTGTCCTGGTGACAACAGCTCCTCCCATGTCTTGCCATGCTGTCGCAAGGACAGGATGTGAAGAAAAATCTCCTCCCTTTTGGTCAGGGATAGACATCTGAAATTGACAGGCATTTAAACTCTTTTCAACTCTATGCAAAACTAGGCTTTTGGCTGACTGATGGCAAATATTTGCAATATCGTGTTAGCATGGACCTGGCACATATAACTAAATAGGAGCTTCAACTACTCCTGTGACAGACCCATAAATCCTTTTTTTTTTTTTTTTTTTTTTTTTTTTAAAGGAGAAGTTCACCTTAAAAAAGAAATAAATAAATGCAAATCTTTTTGCGAGTAAAAAAAATGTGCATTCATTTTTTTTTACTTGGAGCCTGGAATGCATTGCATCACGATCAGCAGATCACAGGTGCCATGCAGGACTCCTGTAGACTTTTCAGTCTGTTTGCTTGTACCTCGTACAGGTAGGCAGATATATATACTGACAGGAAGGGAGAATGAACCAACAGTGACATGGTAATTAATTGAAACTACAAGCCGACAGTAGCAAAGGCTGTCAAGACTTGTTTTTTCCCATTCACAAAGGACTGTGAATGAATGACGTGGCCGCGTTTTTTAAATTTTTTCTTCAAACAGTGACAGAGTGCGCCTGGAGAAGATGCCCTCCCCCCTGCTGAAACATGTTACATGTTCATCCCTAAACACACGAAACATGTTCCAAAAGGTGAACTTACTCTTTAAGTATAAAAGTACAGAGCTAAGGGGTAGATTATTTAGTGCCCTCTGGAAAAGAGTATATACCCTGCAATGCACCTGTCTGCTATCAACTTCTGGTGTTCAACAGCTGGCTTCGGGTGATTTTCACAGCTGAAATATGCTGGTAGTTCTTAATACCTGTCCCTTCCTTTCCTTTCCAATCCAACCAAATGATAAAACAAGTAATTGCATTGGTTTCCGCATTCTATCCACACCATAAAAACAGTAATAATGTAGGGGGCTGTGTCCGTGCTCTAGCCAAATGTGGGGGAATTTTCTAAAACTGAAGTAGCCGTGCATGGCAACCAATCAGCTTCTAGGTCAAGCTTGTTCAGTTAAGCTTTGAAAATGAAAGCTAAAAGCTGATTGGTTGCCATGCACAGCTGCTCCAGATTCCATCTACTCCAGTCTTAGGAACTTCCCCTCTGTGTGTTTGAAAGAACAGCAATGAAAGATGCTTTAAAGTGAAACGACTGAACAGCAGTGTTTGTATAGCAGGAAAATTATCCATACATTTGTCTTCCAAATGTGTCCAAACCTGCCGTCTGGTTAGTGTCAGCCTGAAGAAGTTGTCCATGTATCAAGTGCATAAAGGAAAACATCCTGTTTTAGACGGGTCTATTTTCTCTTATAAGGAAGAAAGTATCTAGACTCAACATTGCAGAAAATATAAGATGTTTGCATTATCATTTGTGGGCAGAGTTGTTGAGCCATTAAGAAACCCAGAACACCAAGCTAAACAGTATAACTTTGTCAAACATTTACACAAATATTTATGACTTAAGAAGCTAAATGTATTTTATTGTATACCTTCAGCTGGATGACACATATTCACTGCTACATTGACTTTTAGAATGTCTTCCCTACTCCCATATAGCACTAACTGTATCAGTAAATTAAAATTCCATCTATCTCTGAGACCTGGAAGCATTTGTGTATGTTTCTTTCAGAGATACCTTAATGATCGATAGTATGTTTAAATGTAACATTCTTTTTGCTATAAACTAGAAGGGTGCTCTTCTACTAGAAGGAAGAGCCAGATTTGCTGCAGAGACTCGAACAACTATCAGTGACTGTTTGCAGATGTCTGTTCATCCCAGTGATGGGACGGTGGTTACTGTCAGCAACACTATGTAAGCTCAGGTCTGGATGTCAGAGGACCAAAAATTTTCAAATAAATTCTATTATTTATCTCCTGATCTTTGGACTAGGTTGTGCCTTTTGGTAAGCTCTACTCATCATATAGATGAATGAAGCTCTACAGTCAGCTGTTGAAGGCTTTAAGAAATTCTTTCCAGGATAGCAGGTATGGAGATATTGGCTCTTCGGCTCCTTTCACATAGACGATCTGATCGGGTCCACCTGTCCGTTTATAAGGTAGACCTGATTGGAACCTCCATTCTTCTCTATGGAGTGGTGGGTGTAAATGGACATGTGCCTGTTTACACCCACCTACATCCAATCTGATCCAGTCCGCTAAAAAGAGACTTCCCCCTTGCTTCCAGCGGATCGGATGGCAGTAGAGTATTAACAGACAGGTGGTCCAGTTACATCTGGCCACCCATAAAGGAGAGCGGGCTTTGTCTGTTCTGCATAAGCGGAGTGGACACGGACCTGTCATCCGCCTGCTCAGTGGGGATCAGTGGACAGATCCCTTGCTGAACAACCGGATCGCAGCCACAGTCCACCCCATGTGAAAGAGGCCTTTCTATGTATATATGAACACAAAGTATTTAATAGTTCTCACTGCCTTCACAAATGGCATTTCTTCTTGAACCCCTGAAGGTGGTAACTGCTATCAATTAGACCTCATGCACAACAAGCGTTAAAAAGCTGCTTTTGGGGGCATTAGGCATTTTTTTCGCCCCCTGCCTCTAAATGCTTCATGTTAGCCTGAGTCCATGCACACATAGGCGTTTAGAGGCGGAAAGAAAACCCCACTACCAGTGCGTCCATGAGCAGCAGGTTTCTGCCAGCATCAAGTGCTTACGCGTTAATTAATTTCAATGGCCAGAATGAATTATTATTCAGGCCAATTAAATGAAATAACGCCCAAGTGCTTAATGTGCCTAAACATGTCTATATATGTATACATGCTTCAAGTGGTTTTTTTTTTGCCAGGAGGAAAGGCGTTTAGGAGATTTGGGCAAACACCCTGTGTGCATGGGGCCTAAGACTATTGAGATAGATGTGCATTAAGAATTATATTAAAACAGATGGACTGCATCAACACACTGGCAAGTAAAGGAATAAAGATTGTTCACTTAGCAAAGATAAAGTATATTGCGCTTAGAAAATATCATGAAGCTGTGTTCCCTTCAATCAGCTGAGTACTACAAGTGAAATATCAATCAATTTGCAAAGCTACCATAAAATTCTTAAAGCATAAGTACACTTATTCTTTTTGCCTGACCTAAACAATGCTCCCCCCCCCCCCCCAATTACCCTCCACAAATGTATACTTTGACACCTGTGGCTTGTGTTTGTTTACATCAAGCAGTGAAAGGCTCCCTTTCCTGGCCTCACCTGCACATTACTGCCTCAAAGAATTCTATAGGGCTCACCTACCTCCCCAGCCAGGAGATAGACCCATAGAGGTCTAGGGGCCTGTACTGCACAAGCACGACCAGAAGAGGGAGCCTTTCACTGCTGGATCTAAACAAACAGCAGAGGCTCTGAGCATCAGATCTCGGTAAATATACATTTCTTTACTAAGGGTTGGATTGTTTAGGTCAGGGCTGAAAGAATAAGTGAACCGTTTCTGTCCTTCCACTTATTCTTTAAAGCCCAACTCTGAGCACAATGATTTCACTGCAGAATCATTTATAAGTAGCACTTTACCTTAGATTTGTAACAAACATTCTGGCTTTCTTCTAACATTTCTCTTACTTCTCTTGGATGGTCCAGCTCCCATCTCTCTGTGGAGATCAGAGCTGCAGTTCCATTAGACACCAAAACATTGTTTTTGCCCCCTTTCCACACAACAGTTCACAAAGGCAAGGCCGCGGGAAGTGTTTTGTGCATAAAGGTAAAGAGCTACTTATAAATAATATTGCAGTGAAATTACCATGCTTGGAGTTCAGGACCATACACACAGGCCAAATATCAGGCAACATTCAGGCCGTGTGTACGGCAGCCAGTCCAATAGAAGCTGGTCGTTCGGCTGGCTTTTGTCGCAAGGGGCATTACTGAAAAAGGTCTGCCAATCAGCACTCTCAGCCCAAGGCTGAGAGAGCCGACTAGTGTGTTCTGGCAGGGGTGGGGCTGTTCCCCTGTTAGAACACAATAGCTCAGCAGGTGAGATTGCTGTACTAACATTGGATTTTTAGTACAGCAGATCCTCCTGAGCTCTCCAGTTTTTTTTTTCGTTCAGAACGCTGGGTTGAATGAAAAATAACCACTAGTGTGTACCAGGCTTTAGGCTTTAAACTAAGCATTCACTTTATTAAATTAGCAGCCTCTATTCCTTAAAATCCACCCCAAAGTGTAAACTCAAGTTCTTGCTGTCGCTTTCTGTGGAGAATTTTATTTTCTGTTTTGGATAGAACTATAAATTAGTATTTGGGGCCCTTTCACGTGAGCGTCATCCATTTCAGTCAGCAGTGATCCATGCACAGATCCCCTGTTGAATCTGGTCAGAATGCAAGGGATGTCGTTTTTTTCACATCCATGTCCATTCATTTTTGACCTGCAGCTTGTAACAAATCCATGTTAGCCTATGGGCTGGAGGATGTAAATGGACATGCATCCATTAAAATTGTTTTCCTACAGTCGATCACCTTAAAGTCTGAAAAACTGGGAAAAGGACTCAATCGTTTTTTTTTATCGGACCTGATGGTATAGTAGTCTAATGTAAATGGACATATATCTCCATTTAAATCCCCCTGCCCATAGACTTGTCTGTTTTTACAGCTATGTATGATGTCATACCCTTGTGTTGGAGAGCCATTGTTCCTTGTTCTGGTTTTGAAAACTCTGAATAAAATACATATTCAACCTAAATCCACCTACCCATAGACTAATATTATGTTTCCATTCAAATTCACCTGAAAAACTTATAGCAGATTTGATTGTTTGCACATATAATAATTTGGTGTGTGTGTATATATAGATATATATATATATCTATAGATATATATATATATATACACACATATATATATACAGATATATATATATATATATCTGTATATATATATATATATATATATATATATATATATATACAGATATATATATATATATATATACAGATATATATATATATATATACAGAGAGAGAGAGATTGCATTTTAAAGGCTAAATAGAATTAGATTTTTCTCATTGCCAGACATCATGTAGCAAATTCATATTAGTAACATTTGCTAAATAAAGCCACATGAACACTGAATTCTTTTTGCTCATGCTGTAAGCATTAAATATTGGCAAGTTATAACATGCTGCAAAGAAAATAACCGATAGCTAACTGCATTAGACTCTGGGGATTGTGGTATAAATAGTGTTTGTGTTCATATTAATAGTGATGCATGGCCACATGTAACACAAACTATAAATTAACCCTCAACATTCAGCCATGGCAAGGAAATGGTAGTCATTTGTGACTGAGCAGCTAGGGTTGCAAAATAATGTAGGATCACATCATTCAGCAAGAAACCGTGGAATACATTTCCTCAAACAGCAAGTTTAAATTCCTGTTTAAACCTCCAGTTGCTGTTTACTTATTGCTGTCCATGAACAGCTGCTTTTTATTACACTAGAAAAAGAAGTGTTGCTGGAAAGTCTTGAATCTTTTGTAGAGTAGCAAGAGTGACCTCTGCAGGTTGTAGAACACCACAACTTGGAGACACTTTTACGATGTGCTTAGTCTACAGCCATGGGCAAAATTTTTGAGAATGACACAAATATTAATTTTCACAAATTCTGCTGCTGCAGTGTTTTTAGATCTTTTTGTCAGATGTTACTATGGCATACTTAAGTATAATTGCAAGCATTTCATAAATGCCAAAGGCTTCAGTTGACAATTACATGAATTTAATGAAAGAGTCTTTATTTGCAGTGTGGACCCTTCTTTTTCAAGACCTCTGTAATTCGCCCTGGCATGTTGTCAGTCAACTTCTGGGCCACATTCTGACTGATGGCAGCCCATTCTTGCATAATCAATGCTTGGAGTTTGTCAGAATTTTGTTCACCCGCCTCTTAAGGATTGACTGCAAGTTCCCCAAGCCACTTAGTTGTCACTTTTGCCTTATGGCAAGGTGCTCCATCATGCTAGAAAAGGCATTGCTTCTCACCAAACTGTTCTTGGCTGGTTGGGAGAAGTTGCTCTCAGAGGATGTATTTGTACCATCATTTATTCATGGCTGTGTTCTTAGGCAAAATTGTGAGTGAGCCCACTCCCTTGGCTGAGAAGCATCCCCACACATGAATAGTCTCAGGATACTTTAATGTTGGCATGACACAGGACTGATGATAGCGCTGACCTTTTCTTCTCCAGACAAGTTTTTTCCAGATGCCCCAAACAATCAGAAAAGGGTATTTCTTTAGAGAAAATTATTTTATCCCAGTCCTCAGCAGTCCAATCCCTGTACCTTTTGCAGAACATCATTCTGTCCCTAATGTTTTTCCTGGAGAGAAGTGACATCTTTGCTGCCCTTCTTGACACTAGGCAATCCTCCAAAAGTCTTCTCACTGTGTGCAGATGCACTTGCACCTGCCTGCTGCCAATCCTGAGCAAACTCTGCACTGATAGTGCTCCGATCCTGCAGCTGAATCAACTGTAGGAGACGGTCCTGGTACTTGCTGGACTTTCTTGGGCGCCCTGAAGCCTTCTTCACAAATGCAGTGGAAATGTTTTTTTATGGGATCAAGTTAATTTTCATGGCAAAGAGGGTCTTTGCAATTAACTGCAATTCGTCTGATCACTCTTCATAACATTCTGGAGTATATGCAAATTGCCATTATAAAAACTGAGGCAGCAGACTTTGTGAAAATTTATATTTGTGTCATTCTCAAAACTTTTGGCCACGGCTGTAAAAATGTTTTCACTTTATATCCCATGATATACAGAACTGGGGAATAGGAAGTATGTATTTGCTTTTTTTTTTTTTACATGCATGTATGACTGACCTGTAGCCCTAGACTAGACAGAATCGCATTGACTTCAATGAGCGAGTTTGACAGGCAGTTCTACTTGTCAAACTTGAGACAGGGAGTCAAAAGTGCTGCACTATGAGCTATCTCTGAGGCAGCTTTGTGAACTGTAAATTTGGAGGTGGGCGGTACATATCCTTCACTGCCAGTGTGAACTTAGCATTACTAATACTACAAGGAATTAAAGCGGGGGTTCACCCACACCGACAAAAAAAAAAATATTAAAAGCCAGCAGCTACAAATACTGCAGCTGCTGACTTTTAATACATTGCCACTTACCTGTCCCGGGGTCCAGCGATGTCGGCAGGGGACGCCGAGAACCCGCTCGGTTCTCGGCAGCTGCCGCCGCCATCCTGGGTGAGGGAATCAGGAAGTGAAGCGTTGCGGCTTCACTTCCCGGTTCCCTACAGCGCATGCGCGAGTCGCGCTGCGCGTCCCTAGTGGTCCCCGCTCTCTCCTGGGAGCTTTGTGTTCCCAGCAGACAGCGCGGTCGGGACAGGAAGAAGCATAGACTCCCATGGGAGTCTATGCCGGAAGTAGGTGCAAATACCTGTCTTTGACAGGTATCTGCACCCCCCTCCCCCCTGAAAGGTGCCAAATGTGACACGGGGGGGGGGGTTCCGAAAAGCGGAAGTTCCATTTTTGTGTGGAACTCCGCTTTAAGTTGGCTGTATTTCTAGCCATATTGTATAGCTGTAAGGGTTTCCCTAAATATTTATTAAAGTAGAATTATAGGCAAAACTTTTCTTTTTATTTTGGGTAGAGTAAGGGAGGGTTATAACCCATGGAAGGTTTATTTATGCCATCTGTGTCCTATTGTGGAGATTTACATTCACTTCCTGCCCCATAGCCTAACAGGAAATGAGAGGAAATCCCTGCAAATTAAGGGAATCTCTTGGGGACCCCCAGGGCACCAGAACTAGTGTCCCCATTGGAAGATTTCCCATTAAGAAAAACTGACAGATGTTCTAATCCAGCTCCTGCCTATCCAAAACAAGGAAAAGAAAGTTTTGCCTTTAGTTATACTTTAACCCCTTTACGCCGGTTGTACCTGTATATGCCGCCTCTTGGCAGGTTGGCCTTGATAGCCAATGGCTGCATATATGCATACTAGAATGTAAACAAAGCTGTCCTGAGAGCGTGCACCCTGCAAGCTCCCGGAACATTTGGCAGCTAACGGAAAGCTCCCGATCTGTACTACTGATTGTGAGCTTTCTGATCATGTGACTGCCAATCATGTCGGTCACATAATCAGAATTCTTGCCCCCACCTCCCAGCATCAGAAATCTCTTAAAGGGTCCGGAGGCACTGGCGTCAGGCTAAAATAGGTCTACATAGGTAGCTGTGAGGGACTGGTTACTTACGCCATCTTTGCCTTTGTGTGATGATCTGTACTGTTGGTAGGAGATGAGGACAATTTTGGGAAACACTGTACTGGAGAATCAAGTGGAAAGATCTCTGTACATAAGTCCTTAGCTCCCTCTCTCCCATTGCAGCTATCCTGAGGGGGTCACACTCTCCCCATTTGGAGCCTTCACTACCTTCACATTAAAGTGTATATAAACCCAAGAACAAAAATGGAATAATTTTTCAGCTTACTTGTCCTTGGAAGTGGTGGCTGCATTAGTTTTCTTTTTTTCCCTTTTCCAGTGTCACCTGGTGAACCTGCTTGCAACACACTTCCTGCCATAAGGTGACAGCATTCACTCACTGTACTGCATCTTTGATGACGCAGGGTTCACCCTAGGTCAGGAAGTGTGTTAGGACTACAGAAAATATATCCTCTTATTTCTATAACCTAGAAGGGAGGAGTTCTGTAGTTTACAGGCGTGAAGTGGGCAGAGGTGATAATAGTGCTTGAGATAACACTGCAGAGTGTGGAGACTCAGGACAGCACTGAAGTACTGGCAGGATGAATAGGATCAACAAGTTTTGCACTTCTTAGAAATATATAACAAAACTCTATTGCCCCGTACACACGGTCGGATTTTCCGACGGAAAATGTGTGATAGGACCTTGTTGCCGGAAATTCCGACTGTGTGTAGGCTCCGTCACACATTTTCCATCGGATTTTCCGACACACAAAGTTTGAGAGCAGGATATAAAATTTTCCGACAACAAAATCCGTTGTCGGAATTTCCGATCGTGTGTACACAAATCCGACGGACAAAGTGCCACGCATGCTCAGAATAAATAAAGAGATGAAAGCTATTGGCCACTGCCCGTTTATAGTCCCGACCTACGTGTTTTACGTCACCGCGTTTAGAACGATCGGATTTTCCGACAACTTTGTGTGACCGTGTGTATGCAAGACAAGTTTGAGCCAACATCCGTCGGAAAAAATCCTAGGATTTTGTTGTCGGAATGTCCGAACAAAGTCCGACCGTGTGTACGGGGCATATCAGTGGTATATTTTAAAGAGTAAAAGGGAGGAGATAAGTTTTTTGATAGGTTTTTGTACACATTAAGAAAGTTGCAGTAGTAGAATGGAAATTGTCAATATTAGAGCAGTTATAGAGTGGAAATTGTCATTAGAGCAGTAGTAGAAAGACTATGATGGAAGGAATGAAATACAACAGTAAGATCTTGCAACTGAGGTCCAAGATTAATCTGGAATTACAATTTAAGTTTTGTGTTGACTGGCCCTCTAAAAGGACCATATATCTTTACATTGACTTTATTTCATTTATCAGTTATCTGGAATCCTTGATTGCTTCATGTCCCAAAGAAATATCTGTGCTGCACATAGCAACCTGATGCACAAGAAGAATAGAAGGTAAAAGCTCACTGGCTGGCACTCGTAGGTGTTTAAAATAGTTTGATAAATGAGGGCCCAATGATTTGGAAATTCTTAAATTCATGTTTTCATTTTAAGGATATGAGAATGTATACCTACCGATCACTTTTCTAAGATCCAGATTATTACGGTGAGGGTTGGGGGGGCAAATGGACTATGGCGGTCAACGTACAACTGCCATCTAACATCTATGGGCAACTTTAAAGCAATCTTTCCCATGGCTACCCTAAACCTGAAACATACAGGGAACATCAGGCTACCCAAAGCAATTCTGGCTTCATCTAGAAGAGTCTACGGCTGTAACCATATAAATCAATCTGGATCCCCTAAAGATCAAATAGATTGAGTGGAGGAAAAACAAAAATGGCATTATGACCATGTATATTGGCAGATGTATATCATGTGGTCAGATTTTACTTGCTCTCTTTCAAATGAGACCTGATCTTTTTTTGTCCAAACTTTGGTTATTTTACATTGAACCTGACCCATATACACAATGCAGGTCGGTCATTTTATGGATTCATCTGTAAATTAGGATGTATTTTTTAGTGAACATTGTTCCATGAATGGAAGAAAGGACTCGGAATACTGGACAGGCCAGTGCAGTCACACCAGCTCACAGTAAACAGCTACAGTTCCCTGGGGCACAGAAAAAAAAAGCTAACACTGACAGCACAAGTAGTGCATTGAGCCACACCAAAGTCATAATACAAATGACAAGGAAAAAAAAATGTTAACTTTCTGTCTGAGGGACAGTATTTCTTTTTTCTTTCAATGGACCATAGGACTGGCAACTGTGACCAAAATAGGTTAAATACACAGGTGAACTGCACCTTAATGTATAAATTAGTCACTGCATTATTTTAGTACTTTCTACACTATGATGAATAAGTAAAACAATAGATTTTCTGCAAATATTCTGTCCATAATGTTATGTACTGTACCCGTAAATTATTTTTTTTTAAATAGTGTCTTGCTAGAATGTACAGATCTGATATTAAAAGACTTAACTTGCTTTCTCTGCAAAGTATTTTTGGTATCTGTAAAGAAAATAAACTATATATATATATGACATGTGTTGTATTTCTTCTACACATTTGAGAATATAAGACAATATTTAAAACATATAAAAGCCACATGTATAAATTAAAGCATATGTATACCCCCAAAAAAGTTTATTATATTGCAGCTTAACACTCCTTATTTTCACCTGGTCGTCATATAAATTGTGCACTGTCCCAGGATTACTACATTTGCTTCTCCAATGTATCAACAAACGAAGCCCTGGCAGACATCCAGGTTGGACTTAAGGCATGTCTATCAGTTAATCTTCGTTAAATACACAAAGCAGCCATAACATTATGACCACCCATCTAGTATTGAGCATGGCCACTTTTTGCTAAAGCTGCCCTGACCCCTTGGAGGCTGTTGAACACCAAAGTTACATCCACATGAATGGCAGGATCCAAGGTTTCCCAGCAGAACATTGTCCAAAGCATCACACTGCCTCTGCCAACTTGCCTTCTTATACCGCATCCTGGTGCCATCTCTTCCCCAGGTAAGTGACGCACACGCACCCGGCCATCC
Organism: Aquarana catesbeiana; assembly: GCF_042186555.1. Classification (NCBI taxonomy): domain Eukaryota; kingdom Metazoa; phylum Chordata; class Amphibia; order Anura; family Ranidae; genus Aquarana; species Aquarana catesbeiana. The sequence continues at coordinate 238,264,873 of NC_133324.1, forward strand.
ACATGATGTAAAATAAAACGTGATTCATCAAACTAGGCCACCTTCTTCCATTGCCTGTAGTCCAGTTCTGATGTTCATGTGACCATTGTAGAAGCTTTTGGCTGTGGACATGGGTCACCATGGGCTTCACAGCCCCATACACAACAAACTGCAATGCCCATTTTTTTTTCTGCTTTCACCGCAGCAACTTCATGGACAACATGTTCACTTGCTGCCTAACATATCCCAAAAAATGTTCAGATGCCTTTGTAACGAGATATTCCCTTTACCTGTCAGTGATCATAATGTTATGGCTGATCGGTGCATGGGCTGATGGGACTGGTAGTTTACACAGGAAAAAAAAGTTTTTTTGTGCTCTCTGTTCAGCTCACAGCAAAGTAACAAGGACACTATGGGGGGGATTTACTAAAAATGAGCATTTAGAATCTGGTGCAGCTGTGCATGGTAGCCAATCAACTTCTAAGATGTGTGGGTGGCAGCCTGGATGTCACTGCTACCCCTAACAGCTGGGAGAGCAGCTCATCTAGTAGTGGTGTTTGAGGGTAGTGCAGGTAGGCCTAGACAGTTGGTGGTAATATGGGATTCTATAATCATAAGACATGCTAGAATAATTTGCCGCCAGGATAGCCTCAACCAAATGGTTTGCTGTGTCCCTGGTGCCAGGGTTCGGCATGTGGTGAACCGGGTTGATAAATTACTGGGAGGGGCTGGGCATGATCCAGCTGTCTTGGTCCATATTGGAACCAGTGACAGAATATATGGAGGGTGGAGACTCCTTAAGAATACATTTAAAGAACTGGGCTGCAAGTTAAAGGGAAGGACCTCCAAGGTGATATTCTCTGAAATCTTCCCTGTGTCATGCACAACACAAGAAAGAAGAGGAGATTAGAGAATGTGGTGAACCGGGTTGATAAATTACTGGGAGGGGCTGGGAATGATCCAGCTGTCTTGGTCCATATTGGAACCAGTGACAGAATATATGGAGGGTGGAGACTCCTTAAGAATACATTTAAAGAACTGGGCTGCAAGTTAAAGGGAAGGACCTCCAAGGTGATATTCTCTGAAATCTTCCCTGTGTCATGCACAACACAAGAAAGAAGAGGAGATTAGAGAACTGAATGCATGGCTAAAGACTTGGTGTAAGAGGGAACGATTTGGGTTTATAGAGCACTGGGTTGACTTTTCATTGGGGTACCAACCTATATGCTAAAGATGGTTTGCACCTAAATGGAGGGGGGTCTGCTGTGCTGGGGGAGAGGTATATGGGAAGGCTGGAGGAGTATTTAAACTAGGATTGAGGAGGGAGGGTGAATTAGATTATAATGTGTCAGACAGGGGTCAGTCCCTATAGGTGGGTAGAATGGGAAAAGATGGGGAAGGGGGGTTACGGCAGGTTATAAGGAGGCTCCCATGCTACAAACCATTGGAAATGGTACTATTTGTACTAAAATTAAAAATATGCAAAATATGTGTGCAAAATGTGACAATTAATGGCGGAGTTTAGATCCTTCTATGAGGCTCTTTACGACCTTGCCCCCCCCCCCCTCTTCCTCGGGCTCCACTTCAGATGCAAACTCACCCATACAGTCTTATCTTGCCTCCTCTGGTATGCCGTCGCTTCCAGCTGCGATTCAGGAGGAGTTGGAGGAACCCATCACAGTTGAGGAGCTGGGAGTGATGTTGGCCCATTCTAAGCAGAAAAAGGCCCCTGGCCCAGATGGCTTTACTCCAGCTTACAGCAAAGCTTTCTTTGAGACGTTATCCACCCCCTTGGTCTCCGCTTTAAACTCCATCACGGAGGGGCAGTCCTTTCCAATGGACACCCTTAGGGCATATATCTTATTCTAAAGAAGGGGAGGGAACCCTTGCGATGTGGGAATTATAGCCGATTGCGCTCTTGAATATGGACTTGAAATTATTTGCCAAAATTCTGGCCAATCGGTTGCTCCCTCATATCCCAAGTCTCATTCACAAAGATCAGGCAGGGTTTGTACCCCTCCGAGAGCCTCGTGATAACACAATTCGGGTGGTGAACCTGATCTATGCAGCCAGAACTTCGAAACGGCCCCTTCTTTTGCTATCCATGGACGCAGAGAAAGCCTTCGACTGGGTGAATTGGACATTCATGCGGGCCACTCTAGAACACATCGGACTCAGATCTTCTATGCTGAGCTGGATTCTATTCCTTTATTCCAACCCCTCAGCCGCAGTCAAATTCAATGAGACGAGATCTGACTTTTTTTAGCATCCACAATGGCACAAGGCAAGGTTGCCCCTTATCTCCCCTGATCTTCATACTCTCCTTAGAGCCCTTTTTGTGCATGATAAGAACAGACCCCGGCTTTGTTGGGTATCGAAAGGCATCAGGGTCACATAAAGAGGCCGCTTTTGCGGACGATCTGATTTTCTTACAGACCCGCTTGCTTCTCTTCTGAAATTACGTCAGTCTTTACAGTATTATGGCACCCTCTCCTTCTTCCAAATTAACTTCTCCAAATCATCTGTTCTGAACATCATGATAGACGATGTAACAGCCTCGTCCTTGCGATCTTCGTTCTCTCTGTGGTGGGCGGCTGCCTCCATCCGTTATCTGGGAGTCCACATTACGCCTGACCCCTCTGCTCTCTAATCAGCCAACTTTGCTCCTCTGCTCCTCCGTCTTAAAACTGATTTGCTTCACTGTAAACAGATCAGTTCAGTCAGCGCAAAATCACAATAACAATCCTATCATAAGCAGCTGAACACTCAAGGCCAATATATAGCAATCCTTGAATAAGCGCATAAAATAGAATATAGTGCAGCCCTAAAAACAAAGAAAAAAAACCACAAAAAATATATTGGGGTAATAGCTGATAAATCAAAGACCTACAAACAGCCCCAGTTCATATAGTATGAGAGCCAAGGATGATGTAAAAGATGACACCAACAGGTAAGAATGATGTGCTTCCACCACCGTATATGCAGGCCGCTCACCTTATGCTGTGGACCTCTGAATTAACAGATAGGTCATTCAGGCATTCCCCACAGGGGTAATCACAAGGTAAAAATTTGCCTCTAAAAGGTCCAAGGATCAGAAACCAGCCTCATTAGTGCAGCAGCAGGATGACACTCTCATACACAGTTGATGGGAACGTAGTAGTCATGTAAAATCAATAAGACATACATAGTGCTCTTTGTTTAGCTAAAAGCATCTTTTATTTAAGGTAAAAAATGTTACAAACACAGCACTGTATCCCCAGTGCTAGGATGCATAACATGTGTCCAATGTCTCATTAAGACTAGGAAGGTGGCTGCAATGATGTTACGGAGTCCCCCCACACGCGTATCGTCCCTGTGGTCCCTCAGGAATTCAGCGACTGGCTTTAAATGGCCACCTTCATTTATGTGATTATCTGGGGCCGGATGGACAACTATCCCCTTCTGCCTGCGCGATGGCTGCGGACCCCCCTTTAGATTTCTGGAGCAGTCTTCAGCTATGCCAATTTCTCCGTAAGTGCCTACACGCATCAGGCATTTCTCGTCAGCTCACGGAAATAGAGCACATCTACCATAGGCAGGAGCAGACCTGTCACTGTCTCTCACTAATTTTCACTTCCCTGATCCAACCGGATACAGGGCATATTCCCGGGTTCCTTTTTAAATGGGAATTGGATCTTGAAACCCAATTCACGGACCCGCAGAGGCAGAAGATTCTTTACTTTGCCCAGAAGTCTTCATTGGTCACTAGAATCCAAGAGACTGGCTACAAAATTTTGACCCGATGGTACAGGGTGCCCACTAATCTAAACTGCTTTTTTCCCCAGGTCACTAGCTCATGTTGGAGGTGTGGCACTACAGAGGGAACGATGCTCCATATCTTTTGGCCTGGCTGACCTCCTGGACTTAGTCCTCTTCCCTGGGCGAGAGGCTATATCTTTCGCTTTTTAAAACCTGTTCTTCTCCTTCTGTACAAAGTATGTTTGATCCACTACTTACCCTTCATAACTACCTCCTTTCCCCCCTCCCCCTCCCTCTCCTCTCCACTTCCCACCCTATTTACCTGACTCAGTTCGAGGTGCTATTTTTTCTACATATATGTAAATATCCTGATATGCATTAGCTCAATCTCTTTGCCCTCATTCTGGGTCCAATTGGCCACCAGGAGGCATACCTCCCGGTACAAATGTATCATTTTGATGAAATATAGTTGCATAGCTTCAAGCACATGTGTCTGTTACTGGTTTCTCTTACTACTACTCTATCTGCCAAACAGGCTGTGTACATTGCGGCCATTTCCATGTATAATTTGCTTTATTTGACCATTTATACTATGTTATGTTTGACCAGTCGGCATATGTTATTCACAGAGTTTGCATTGTTATCTGACTGTGCTGGGTTTCTTCATTTCTCCTTTGTTTAACTGTGAATTGCAACTTTTGGAAAATAAAGGAATTACAAAAAAAAATATGCAGAGCTTATATAAAAGAGCATCTGGGTAGCAGTGACCAGAACATGATTTAATTTAATGTTAGCTGTAAGCAACAAACACATACTAGAAAGATGAAAACGCTTAGTGCTGGTTCACTTGTGCAATGCGATTGCGATGCAGATTTTTGCTATTCGACAGTGCGAGTTTCCATTGCGTTTTTGGTTATTAACAGTGCGATTGTAATGCGAATTAATGCGCTTACTATGTTAATTATGCTCAGATGCTATTTGTGCTCAGGCCAATCAAAAAGGCAAGCAAAAAATGGGTGTTAACTTCCTGTGCACTTCCCATTTTTTTTGTGGGGAGAGTACTGTCGGTGAGGAGTGTGTTTTTTTGTGAGTTGTCGGTGAGAAGTGTGATTTCTGGTGATTATGTTTCATCATATGCCCTTGGTCATGGCAGCAGTTGTTACTGCTACTGCTGCAGTCCTGATGGACAAAGCCAGGAGGAGAAGGAGGAGAAGACAGATGAGAACACGAAGATATTGGGTCCAGCCAATAATTTCAAATAGGGAAGAGAGAGGCCAGTTCAGGATCCTTTATAATGATCTCCGGCAACATGAAGAGAAGTTCTTCAACTATTCCCAGATGTCAGTAAATAGGTTAGTACCTGTACCCCTCTTCCTTCTCCTCCTCCCTCTTGTCATCAACCTCCTTCCCACCTTCCCTCTCTCCCTTCTATCCCTTTTCTCCTCTCACTAGTACTCTTGCCTCTTACCATTCTTTAAACACCCTTCACCCTTATGCCCTGTACACACGGTCGGATTTTCCGACAGAAAATGTGCGATCGGAGCTTGTTGTCGGAAATTCTGACCCTGTGTGGGCTCTATCTGACTTTTTCCATCGGATTTTCCGACACACAAAGTTTGAGAGCAGGCTTTAAAATTTTCCAACAACAAAATCCGATTGCGTCAATTCCGACCGTGTGTGTGGACAATTCCGACGCACAAAGTGCCACGCATGCTCAGAATAAATTCCGAGACTGAACTGCTCGGTGTGGTAAAATTAGCGTTCGGAATGTATATAGCACTTTCGTCAGGCTGCAATGTTTTAATTTGTTTAATACAGCGCACTCTCTTCTTCTTTATAATGCTAGAAGAATTAAGTAGTTTTGCTGCTCATATTCACACAGACTTCGCACAAACTTCTTTCTTTATTATTTCTGTTGATTTCATCAATATAATATTTGTATTTGTCACATCTGATTCAAAAAATTTATTTTATTTTATTTTTTTTGGTTAGTATTTTTTTTCAAGCCTGATGATTTTTTTTTTTTTTTACTCTAGAATATTTTTGGGTGTGTTTTGTGTGTCAAGTTACCACAACACCATTATTATTGAGTATTATTTAATCTCAAGAAGGTTGCTTGGTGTTGGTGTCTCTTGTTAATTTCACATTGTATTTTTGAAATGTACCTGCCTCCTCACAAACAAACTGTCCTTTTAGAAGGAAAACACACATAGGCAAGTATAATTGAAACAAAAATTACTTTATTAAGGGGTCCTAACCAAACAAAGAGGGAGGCAACGCTGGATAAACATCAGCGAAGCCTTTGGCCCCCAGGGCACACATCAGTTATTTCCAGGCAAAATTGGTGGCCTGTGGAGTCCATATCTAAGGGAGTTCAATCTGGTCCAGAAGTCCAAGAGAATCATGAACAGCAGCAGATGACATGTATGTCCCCAGGCTGTGGTCATACAAGAGCCTGCATCTTTTGTCAGACCAGACTGAACCCAGGGCCATCACTCTCTGGTCTTCCTTCCACACTGTGTCTGTGGTGGTGGAGTTGTGGCAGGAGGAGGAGGATGGTCCAACTTACACAGGTGGGTATTGGGTGTGATTTCGCCCCTCACCCCCTTAGTTAAGGTTTTATAAAGAAGGTCCTCACACATGAGGTGTTGGCCCTCCTGCATGCCCTTCAGTTTGGTGGCAGCCATGCAGGCAAAGGCCTCTTCAGGAGTGGGAGTGGCTCTGAGGGACTCAGAAGCCTCCTGAATCAGCCTGAGTGCTGAATCCTGCACGTTACTCCCCTTCCTGGGTCTTTTGTTTGGAAGGCGGAGGGGAGGGACCTGCAATTCTGTCAGGCTCCTACTGGGCCCGGCCTTCTCCTGGCTGCCACTTAGCCCCGCCTCCTCCTGGCTGCCACTAACCCCCGCCTCCTCCTGGCTGCCACATTCCACAGCCTCCTCCTGGCTGAGGTCTTCCTGTGTATGAAAAAGGGACATCGTTTTAGTTTTTTCTTCATCAATCTCACACAGTTTTCACCTCTTGACTGTTGCAAATTGAATGTAAACAAATATAACAGACTATCATTCTGAGCCCAGTATTTTTCATTCCTGTCCCAATTATTTTTGCCCACTACTGTCTATTGATATGTAAAACACTTTATTAAATCAGCAATTAGTGATCAATAATAAAATCTAGTAAACATCATTTATTTATTGACCAGAAATCTGTAGAAGAATGCTATACCTGGCTCCAGCTGGGCTCCTCCACTTCTTCCTGGCTGGAGGTCCCAGGTTGGACATCGGAAGCCTCAGCTGGGGTGGAAGATAGGGTGGAAGGAAGAGTGAAAGGAAGAGTGGAGAGGGATTCCATGACTTCAGTCTGGTCTGACAGAAATCGCAGTCTCTCATAGTACCAGAGCCTGGGGACATAAACTTCATCTGCTGCAGCTCCTGATCTCTGGGAATCCATGACCTTTTTGTGTTCCCTAAGATAAGTGCTCCTCAGGCCACCAATTTTGGCTTTTAAATAGGGGATGGTTGCTGTGGGGACCACCGGCTTCACCAACTCCAGCAGTTTCTCCAACGCTGCCTGCCTCCTTTGTTTATTATTATATTGTGGGTGTTTGATCTGCCACAGACAGGGCAGCTCCCTGTATTTGTCTATGAACAGGGGGAGGAAGTTGTGGTCATTGAAGCCATCCATTTTATCTGCAATACATAGACAAACCCTAATGTCAGGCTAAATCTAGAAGCAGTATAGGCCCAATTTTGAATTTTACCTTCGTTATCACAATCGGTGCCTCCGATACTCCTTCCTCCGCTCACAGATTCTACGTACTACGCATGCGTGTTATGCTTTATATACACTGCGCATGCGTGAAACTCCGCCCACCCTTGACATTCTTTCTAGTCTATTCCCCGCCCCTTCTCGTTCGGCACAGTGGGGAAGAGCACATGGTGGAGACACAGCAGGTGCGTGCTAATTACAGCAACGAGGAGGAGGAGGAAAGCCCGGAGACAGAAACGCCCCGATCCCAGAGGAGACGATTTAAGGCCTCAAATATGTCCTTTGGGGAGATGTTGGAGATGGTGGACATACTGAAGAGGACCCACTATGACGGGAAGTATGGACCTTACCCCAACTCCAATGTCAGAAAGGCCAAGATCATGGCGAAAGTTGTCAAGAGTCTGCAGAAGAATTTTGGGGTACGGCGAACCAAGGATCAACTCAGGAAGTGGTTGTCGGACCTCAAATTAAGGGAGCGCGAGCAGTACAGAAGGATCAGGAGAGTGCTGCAAAAAAATAAGTAGTGATGTGTTCCTATTCTTTATTTTTCTAACGTTCGTGCTGCTCTATGTGCTTTTCTTAACTGTTGTACAGTTTAAAATGGCAACTTCCATGTTCATGGGCACATTATTCGTTCGTATGAAACATTGTTTGTTCGGCATAGAAAACACCATGTTTTGGACATATGCATTTCGAATACATTTTTGCTAGCCTACTTCTCTTCAAATAATTTTGTTGTCTAGATGGGTTGTTAACTAGAATGAAATGCAAACTAGATTCTGTGTAAGAAGAGGACACTCTGGGGCGTGGCCTGACTTTACATGGAGTAGGACGCATTCCGAGCGGCTCCACACAGTGATCCTGCAATCCTAGGCATCCTACAACCCACGGAAGACATCCGGACCTGCAAAGCACCCTCCAGGTCTCACTGGACGCCAGACATCATGTCCCCGTCGAAACCACAAAAATCGGCCTCGGCAAAACTAGATCAATATCGCCATCAGGAGAAGGAGGATCGGGTGAAAAATGGCGGCGCCGAGCAGCATGGTGCAGAGCGCACGGCGGGAGACACAGACAAGCTACTGGAGGCTATCACCCTCTGTCAAACGTCGCTTGCTTCCCAAATAGAAGATGTGAAGGTGGACATATCATTAATCAGACAAGACCTGCACAAACTGAGGGACAGAGTCAGGGAGACAGAGGCCCGTATCAGTACTGCAGAAGACGCCATCTCTCCACTCCAGACAGGGATGGAGCAGATGAAACAACACATACAGCAGCTGTTCTCCAAACAAGACGACATTGAGAACAGGAGCAGAAGGTGCAACATCCGCCTAATCGGCCTTCCGGAGGGGGCAGAGGGTAAGGACCCAACCACTTTTCTAGAGCAATTGCTCACAAATACCTATGGCAGAGAGGCCTTCTCCCCCATGCTGGCAGTAGAAAGGGCACATCGCATGCCGGCCAGACCACCACCCCAGGGGGCCCCGCCACGCACATTCATCGCAAAACTTTTGAACTATAAGGATAGAGATGCAGCCTTGCGACTGGCAAGGGAGAGGGGCAACATCCCGTTTGGCAATGTTAAAGTCGCACTGTTCCCAGACTTTTCGGCCGAGGTGCAGAAACGCCGGCAAACCTTTATGGAAGCTAAACGCAAACTCAGAAACATGCATTACAAGTATGCAATGCTATTCCCCGCAAGACTAAGAGTGGAACATGATGGACGTGCATCGTTCTTTGAAGACCCAGCAGAGCTGATGACCTGGATAGAGCACCGGAACGCTCCTGCAAGAGCAGACTGAGGTCAGAGTGAGTATGAGATATACAACAGAGACCGTGCATAACGAGACCCTAACTTACTCGAGGTGAAAATCTGTGGTAACCTGAACCCCTGAAACTCTGCTCCTTGATGAGTCACTGTACACTAGTTGTTAACCTTGTAGACGGACTGAGTCAAGCTGCAGAGACTGCCTTTTCAATTATAGTCACCTACTATCCTAAAAAGGGGTTAAAACAAATCATAACCTAGACCCGTGGGACAGTACCAAGGCATAAGGATCTGCAACAACTACAAACATGCCCTCAGTGGGCCATGACATGTAATTTTCTCCTAGACTTTGCCTTATTTTCATTTTTCTTTTTCATACATTTTTTGCAAGCTACAGAAGTAGCAGGAGTCCTGGACCGTTACAGTCTTACTGGTAACCTGTAAAGTGCAGCGTAACTTACCCCCAGGTACCCCAAGAGAAGATGGCTTAAGAAACTGGTATAAATATCAAATTAAGCGAATCATCCGTCAGATAAACTGGTTTTCCCCATTTTATCCCTCTTTTTTCGATGTTTTTTTTCTTTTTTTTCACTTTATTAGATACTGTTCTCTCTTGGTGGGCAATGCAAGTTCAGTTTTGGGACTATGCTCGCATCAGTTGGGGCAGATGCAGGGCTAGGAGGGGGGAGGGGGGAGGGGAAACAAAAAAGGTTAAAGTGCAAATGTATGATATATGCTCAATGCATAATGTGCTAATAGATATAAGATTTCAAAGATATCATTTGTATGATTATTGGAATACATTGTACCTGATATTGAGATACGACAAGTTTATTATGACTTACACCCAGATTAATAAGTGTGATCATAGATGTAAAACATGTAAGCAAAAAAATCAATGTCAGGTGCAACATTGAAGTTTCTTACTTGGAACGTGAGAGGGCTGCGTGATAAGATTAAACGCACGGCGGTACTCGCATTCCTCAAGAAACAAAGAGCAGATGTAATAACATTAGTGGAGACACACGTAGAGGGTAGACTCCAAATGGCACTCCGACGTCCATGGGTGGGTTGGACATTCCACTCGACACACACACCTCACTCCAGAGGAGTATCAGTACTCATTGCAAAATCAGTCCATTTTGAATTGAGTGAGCTACAAACAGACCCAAAAGGCCGCTATGTATTTATATCCTCCAAAATTCATGGAGAACCCTTCTTATTAATGGCCTTCTACATCCCTCCCCCATTCTCCACCTCGCTTCTTCTAGAAGGCATCGCTTTTATGGCTAAACATCCTGTGGCCCTAGCAATCTGGATGGGTGATTTCAATACCACGTTGAATGACAAACTAGACAGACTTAGACCCTCAATGACAGACTCAGGCCATACTGGAGACACCAGACTGCTAAACCTTATCTCTCCAATTCACTTAATAGACACATGGAGACATAGATTCCCAACTAAACTAGCCTACTCGTGCTTCTCATCTTCACATAACACTATGTCCCGCATAGACTTTATATTAATATCACAAAAACTCACCCCACGCCTCCTTGACTCCGAATTCGGCCCTAGAATACTTTCTGACCATGCCCCATACTGGATCACGTTGAATTTTCCATTTGACAGGCCGCCACGGCCATGGAGTCTGAATCCATTCTGGTTGTCTCTGCTTCCCGAAGACGATGACCTTGCTAATGAGTGGGACAGATTTTATACAGACAATGCTGACTCTGCTTCCCCTTTGGTAGTGTGGGAAACCTTTAAGCTACATGTACGCTCCTCCCTAACAGCACATATTAATAAATTGAAAAAGGGGTCGTTAGAAATATACAATAAAGCAACACTAGATCTCGCATCCATAGAACAAACATATCAGGCGAATCCCACCCCGGCTAACGCTTCCCTTCTTAAGATGCAGACTAGAGTGGTGAATCAAATACAGTACACGAAAGCCAGACAGAAATTATTTTTCACCAAACAGAAACATTTTGAGCAGGGGGAGGGGGCTGGCAAACTTTTGGCATATCTGGTCCACAGTGAGGACAAACCTCCAGTGGTAATTACACTACAGAGCCCAGAGGGACAAAAAATCTCAGACCCTCCAACAGTGTCGTCCAGGTTTGAGGAATTTTATAGGGACCTATACACCTCCACGGTGCGGGGAGAGTCCAATGATATGGACTGTTTTCTAGATGGGGTGGTGTTTCCCCAGCTTACTGAGGAACAGGTCCGCCTTCTGGAAGCCCCTCTAACGGTGGAGGAGATCACGACGGCGATAGCCAGTTTTGCCAGGTCCAAGTCCCCAGGTTCAGACGGCCTACCTATTGAGTTCTACTCAAAATATAGTGAAGTGATTACCCCCAAATTATTGAATCTATATAATGAAATGTTTAAAACTTTCACCCTCCCAATATCTATGAGAGAAGCCACTATAATTCTAATACCTAAACCAGGCAAAAACCCAAACCTGCCGTAATCATACCGCCCCATATCACTGCTACAAGTCGATATAAAAATTTTGGCCAAGACACTTTCCATTAGATTAAATCAAGTCATACTAACCCTCATACACCCGGATCAGGCGGGATTCATGCCAGGCCGTAACACTTCCTTTAACCTCAGAAAACTATTTATAAATTTGCAAGCTTCACATGAAAATGTTGGCACAAGAGTGGTGGTGACTCTAGACACGGCCAAAGCATTTGACTCGGTGGAGTGGGCATATCTTTGGAATTGCCTGGGGAGGTATGGATTTGGCCCCAATTTCATCAAATGGGTCCAATTACTATACCAACAACCTGCGGCCAAGGTAGTGGCGAATGGGTGGCCGTCTCAGAAGTTTGACCTCGGCAGAGGCACGAGGCAGGGCTGCCCCCTCTCCCCACTACTATATGCGTTGGCGGCGGAGCCACTTGCCATGTCTATCCGGGAGGACCCGGAGATTGAAGGACTTAGGTTTGGACCACTCACTGAAAAAATCAGCATGTACGCTGACGACACATTATTATACCTAGCTGACTCTGGCCAATCCCTCTACAAAGCTCTTCAGATAATCGAACAGTTCGGGAAATTTTCTGGACTTAAGATCAATTGGGAGAAATCTCAAATCTTGCCAATTGATAACTTTCCGCCTACAGAATCCCAAGCTGAACTACCACTGCAAAGAGCTGACACGATTAAATATTTAGGGATATACATTTCCAGAACCCCATCAGATTATATAACTTTGAATATTAAGCCAACATTCTCACTCATCAGAGCCAAAATTAAAGCATGGACCCGCCTACCCTTGGGGGTCTGGGGTCGTATTAACCTGATAAAGATGGTCCTACTCCCCAAAATACTATATATACTCTGGCACGCACCGATATATATACCCTTAAAACACTTTAAGACAATTGAAGCCTTACTAAAACCCTTTGTCTGGGGAAACAATAGACATAGGATATCATGGCAGGCTCTCAAAAACCCAACAGATATGGGAGGTACAGCGCTCCCAGACTTTAACCACTACTATATTGCTTCCCAACTGTCACAACTGTTTCATGTAGACAAGACGGACAGTGAAAGGTTTATGCACTTGCTTTGCCCACAATGGGCACAACAAACTACAGATCCGATCTATGCTATAACTATGGGCACAAAGACGGTGGAGGGCGGGGAGGACAGGAAGTCTTTGCTCTACCACTATAGACGCATTTGGGAACTTGCAAATGGTAGATTGAGTGTTCCCCCACACAATGATCACACTCCCCTATGGTACAACAAGGATCTCCAGGAGTTCCAACACGTACAAGATCCAGAGACCTGGATCAGAAAGGGAATATTTTATCTACATCACATAATATCGAATGGTACCCTCAAAGACTTCAACACCATGAAAGAAGAATTTGCTCTACAACAAAATATGTTCTTTAGATTCTTTCAACTGCGACACGCAGCCCGATCACAATTTTTACAAGCCCCATTACAACCCACACCCAACCCCATAATCGCAATCATAAAAGACACGGACCCCAAAAAATTAATATCTTGCTACTATAATATGTTAAATGCACCAATATCGGCTAGAGTGGCATACGCACTTAAACCACGCTGGGAGGGAGATGTGGGCCAGATGGAGAATGAGGAATGGGAGGAAGCGTTAGAATCCTGTAAAGAAGTGTCGCCCAAACTCTCAGACAGATTAACACAAATATATGTACTACACAGAGCATACCTAACCCCGCTTAGAGTAGCCAAATACAACAAGAACCAACCAGCTAAATGCCCAATGTGCGACTCCACAACCGGTACATTCTTTCACCTTATCTGGTCCTGTCCGCAAATTCAGGGATTATGGCAACAAATTGTAACATTTTTGCATGATAACATGGGATCCCCCGTAACGATGGACCCAAAACAATGTTTGTTAGGGATTTTCCCCGACCCTCCTGATAAGTTCACCAAAATTTTCCTCCAGGAAACTCTATTCTCTGGAAGGAAAATAATAGCCAGAAAATGGATGAGACAGACCCCTCCAGACTTTGGAGAGTGGAGAGCAGACATAAATGCAACTCTTCCCTACAAAAGATTTATATACATAAACAGAGGATGTCCAGACAAATTTAACAAGATCTGGGATCGATGGACGCAAGACTCAGAAACATGCTTATAATTAATATATATCAATACTATAGTCGTATTAGCCCTTGGGGGGTGGTTATTGTTTCAATGCACTAACCTCATAAAGGTAATTAAAATAACTTTAATATGAGCTGAATATAGATGATTACATAATGCAATTCTCTATTATCTTATGAAAATGTAAGCACATGTATGCGCTGTAATGCCTGTATGCACTTTCTTGTTCAATAAAACTCTGTTTAAGAAAAAAAAAGAAAAGGGCACTCAGCAGCTGTTTATACATCTGGACGCTGGAGCACTAGTGTGGGACACAAGAACACTCTTTTTATTAGGGGGCCCACACAGGTGCTCCAGTGGATACTATAGGGGTGGTCTCCATCTGTGAAGCTTGTCCAAAACAGGTAAGTATTCAAGCTTGACAAAGTAAAAAAATATTTTGTCATCTTGCAACTCTGCCAAAAGAGACAATTGTACCCCACTTCCAATCAATGTTTCATATTCCTATTTCTGGCATAAAATATCTGTGTGCTAAGTATACCTATTTTTTTTTACATAGGGGAGAAAAGACTCGGAGGACACCACTCATCTGAGGAGACCACAGACCCCCCACCTCATGAAAAATCCACCAAAACCAACAGGAGGAGGAGGAGGGAGACGTGGTGGAAATTGTCACCACAACAGGTGAGTGTCTGCGACCACAGCCTCAGGTAAGAGATGGATGCCAGCATATTTATAATACATGGGGTTTTGGGGTTTTAGGTGATCATGGTGTTGTGGATCCAGGTCATTTCACCAGTGAGAGTGCCCAGATCCTGATAGGGGAGATCATGGGGTGTAATAGGGACTTGGAAAACATCCAGAAAAAGATCAATGATGTTCAAAACAAAATGAAGAACATCATTGATGTTTTAGGGAGAGTTTAAAACACCTCCAAATCCCTTACTTTTTTGTGCTTTTTTGAATCTAAAAATTATTCTAATTTTTTTACATATTATCGAAAAGCCAAATTTTGAAGATGCACACAGTGTGTCAACATGTGCTATCTGCCATCACGGGAGATCAATGTATGCATTTTGTGGGTGCAACCCCTTCCTAATAATAAAGTACCTGAGAGGAAGGGGTTGCGCCCCCATAACACGTCCCTTGATCCCCCGTGATGGCAGCTAGCACATGTTGACATTCAGCAATTTGTGTGCATCTTCAAAATTTGGCTTTTCCAGGGGTGACTTCACCCCATCTGTACGCAATATCAAACACAGTTTATAAATACTCATGTCTGATATTGCCTTCTATTTCAAACAAAGTTGAACTTTGTAAGTTCCAGATTTGTGTATTTCTTGTTGCTTTTAAACATGCCTGTTTTACCTTAAATGGACATTTATACTTTTATTAATGTGACCCAAAAATTTGTTATACAACAAACATGTTGGTTTGTTTTAAAAAACCTTTTAGAAATGCACGTCATTGTGCTGGTATTAAAAAGATTGATAATCAAGAATGTGTGGCTTCTTCTTTCAATGCTCCAAAACTTTTGTTGTGGTAAAATTGTGGTTTTCTGTGACAATGGGGGTTATTTCCTAAGGGCAAATCCACTTTGCACTACAAGTGCCGTTTCAGTACAGTCTCAAGTGCACTTGTAGTGCAAAGTGTCTTAATAATGTTACACAATCACGCCATTTTCAGGACTACCCACATTTCAGTCAGGGTCAGCTAAAAGAAACACAAGCAGTAAATGTCAGCAAATATTTTAGTAGTTCAAATTATTTTTTTATTTAAAAAATGTCTCAGACATTGTCTGGCATATTGATGGCCCCCCTACCCGCAAAGTATTCAAGGTATCTTAGACGGACCTCGCGGGCACTCAGGGGGGGCAAGCCAGGACGGCCAGCTTCAAGCGCCGTCAGGGTTGGTTCATTTACATGAATTCCTGGATTCAGGCCCAACTGAGGCAGCATAGTTTGCAGAATTTCTCCTTGAAAAGTTGTGTAGAACACAGCAAGCCAGGATGATATGATTGAGTTTATACTCCGCCATATGTATGGGTGTAAGAAATAGGCGGAACCAGCTGGCCATGATTCCAAACGTGTTCACCACCACTCTTCTGGCTCTGGCCAGCCGGTAATTAAAAACCTTCTGGTCCGGGGTGAGGGTCCTCATAGGGAATGGCCGCATAAGATTGTCCCCCAGCGCAAACTCTTCATCCACAACGAAGACGAATGGGAGTCCTTCCACATTGTCTTCTGGAGGTGGCAAGTCCAAGCTGCCATTCTGGAGATGCCTGTAGAACTCCGTCTGGGCGATGACTCCACCATCTGACATCCGGCCATTCTTCCCCAAGTCCACATACAGGAACTCATAAGTAGCCGACACCACTGCCAACATCACAATACTATTGAACTCCTTATAGTTGTAATAGTATGACCCCGAGTTGGGTGGTGGGATGATGTGGATGTGTTTCCCATCAATTGCCCCTCCGCAGTTAGGAAAGTCCCACCGCTGGGCAAAGTGGGAGGCCACAGTCTGCCATTCCTATGGCGTGGAAGGAAACTGTGGAGTCAAACCAGAAAAATAAATTAATCATTTTGCACATCAACATGGAAATCAGATTAGACACAAACATTCTTGGCCAACATCAGTATAGCATTTATTTTAGGGAGTATTTAAAGACAAAGGTATAAGGTCCACCTATCAGATTCCTCCTCCCACCCCCTCTCATGGGCCATTTGTACAATTTTATGGGGGGGGGATGTTTTGGACAGGTCACCCTCTCCACTTCATTGAGAGATGAATGCCTAAATAATGTAGATTACTTTCCTCAGCCCCTCCTTACTTTTCACTATTGGCAGCCCACTGGACAGGTAAGAAGTGTCATAATACAAAGAGATAAATACACACTGTACACATTTTAGCACATTTTTACATTGTGATATTACCTATCAAGATAATAATAGGATACAAAAACTTTAAACATTAACATTTGAAAGTATTCAGACAGGCCCTTGCACTACATGCTTTGAGGAATTCATCCATAAATATGACAACAAAAGAGGTGGATATAGTGTGTATGGGTTTGGCAAAGTCAGCAGATTGGTATCAGCTGAGTTAGCAGTTGGGGGGGAGGGACGGTTTCAAATGATTTTGGGACACACAAAAAAAACTCTGGCACTCTGCCAGAATTTAAAGCACAAATCTAATTTTTACACATTTTAGGGGGTGTTTAGGGTAAAGCACTACTATGGAGCTGCCAAAATACATTGTTAAATGACTACACAAGGTGAATATAGGCCCAGGACAGCATGCTGGGGAGGTAAGTGAAGGCAAATATGTATGAAGGACAAAAAAAAAGTTACATAAAAATCCAGCATGCATGAGGACAAAGGGGACATTTACAGCTTTGGGAGACATTTACGAGTGGGAGACACAAGACCGCTCCATTGGAGCATCAATGGAGCGGTCTTGTGTCTCCCACTCGTCCGGGCTGTGGGCGGGGGGGGTGGTTCCATCCGCTGCAGCCCGGGGGTGGCGAGTGTAGCAGTGGGGACAACATTGGCGTCCTATCTATCTTTTTGGGAACCATCCATGCTCTGGAGACTTGTTTGTGGCGGAGAATTCCCTCTCGGGCTTCTGAACGGACAGTCGTGACATGGACCATAGAGGATAGATCCCCCTTGAGATCCGGGATTTTCAGGACCAAACATCGTCCAACCATCGTCCATTAAGGATCTCAGAGCCTGTTTGATTCGGTGTCACCGGCATCCGAATCCACTCCTGCTGGTAAGCGTATTCCATCTATTCACTTCCCATGATCGTACAACTCATGATATACAAGAGAAGATTTCTACATCAGTCCAACATTCATATTTAGCCTATGTTTGGGACTCTCTTGTATCAGATTCATAGCCATACATTGGGACTTTACTATATCCTGTCTAATATTCAATTTTTTGGTATTATGCTTCATGTGTTTCAGCTATGTATATATTGGTAATGGTCACCATGTCTGATGTGCATTTTACCATTGGTTATCATTTTTAGCTCTGCATTTCACTTTTACAAATATTGGAATAAACTATTCAAATTTCCCAAAATTAATTTAAAAAAAAACATAACGTAAACAAATCCAATATGGTTTTGAACATGAAAGTGGCAGTGTCATTAACAGGTAGTCATCTATAAATTCAAAAAAGTTTCTGAACTCTGTTCCTCAGGCTTTGGTAAATCATGCCATAGTAGTGTAGCTGGTGAAGAGCTCGGTGGTGTAAGCTGCAAGGCTTTACCTTGTGTTGAGGGATATTGCCTCAATGGCACAGGCGGGGATATCTCTGTATCCGGTGGTCCACTTGGGGCCCATATTGTGGATAGGGTGGAGGTATGGTTGAGGCAACGTCATGCGATCGATTTTGGTATGGATAGTGACTTGGAATTATTGGTTTGTGCTGTTCCATAGGTCTTGGCGCAGGTGGATATTGGTTTGGCATGGATGGTATTTGCTCGTAGAGCTGTGGTGGTCTGTTGTGAGGGGGGAAATGGTAAGAAATTGAGTCGAGTGGTCTCATATCCATTGTTCTAGTCATATCCGGGGGTTCTAGTTGGGGGGGACATTACTGAGGCAATTGGTGAAGGAATGGGATTCTGGATCTGGGGGTCTCATACATGCTAGAGTGTTCCTCAAAACTAGAGGGATAAGGGTTTGGTGCAGTGTTTGAGGCTGAAGAAACGGGAGTAAATATTTGGGTATTAGAACTCTCGTGCCTTGGCACTGAAACATGGCATGGCACAGTGAAGGAATGTATGCAATGTTGCACTGCAATCCTCATGTCAAAGTAAAGGTCTGGCAAGACCTCTTTGAGAAGAGGCACCAAACTTATGGCAAACATTGCTGGGCATCAATTGTTCACTGATCCATGACACTATGTGAAGTAATTTATTTTTCTGGTCTGGGTCTTCAACCTGTTCTGCTGCCCTGATGCTTCGCTTCCTGCGGGAAGTAGATGCTTGCCTTTGCCTTCTGCTGGAGGGTGTAGAAACATCAGTATCCTCATTATCTGGCTCCTGAGCAGATGACTCATTCAAGGCACTGTACCTCGATCACCTCACCCTGTACCACCATAGATGAATCCTCTCGATTTGTGCAAGCAAATGATAATCCTGTCAGGGTTGGGCTCAGTCCTTCCTTCTCAGAGCTGGCCGCTCAGCTGTCGGCTAATTGCCAGCTCCTATCTCTCCACAGTTACTCAGCTGTTGATGATATCCTGCTCGTCAGTCCTGCTTACTTAAGCCAACCAGCCCAGAAGATCTCTGCCTTCGCCTTGGTCAACATCACAGAGACTATCTCCTGCGTTCCTGTTTAAAGACTTGCTTGGCTGACATCCCTTCTGGCTCCAATCCTGCTTGCTGTTCCACTACATTGATCCCTGACTTTCTGGCTTAGCTGACTATCCGTTACGGTTATCGAACTTTGGCTATGTTTTGACTACGTTTGTTATATTTACTTTTATTATTAAACAAGTGTGATTAACTGTACTTCTGTCTCAGTCTGATTTTATGGTTTCTGACAACTGCTTCGTCAATGTCAACAGTAGCAGCATGCTCCTCCTCCCAACTTGCTTCTGTGCTGCAATACAAAAATGTGAAATTGTAACTCTGTTATGAAATACAAAGTATGAAGATGATAGGGGAGAAGTGAAGGTTAGGGGGAGGACAGGTTAATTAGAGAGAGAGATGGTAGATTGACCGATTCTTGTATGATAACTTACTTCCTCAATTCTAGAACTGGCTTCAGGAAATCCATGTATCTGGCGAAGGCATAGGGACACTTTGGGGGGGACCAGACCCACTTCTTGCTTCAGGCTCCAGTCTCTGGTGTCTTTGAAGTGTGTCCTTGAGGCTCCGACACCTAGTACGTAGTACGTGTGAGTCCTTCTGTAATAAAAAAAAAACATAACTAATTTTCAATTTTTTTCAGGTACCTAGCAACTGGAATGAAATTTGCCAGCTTCTAGAGTTTAAATTGGGAAAATCTACTGTGAGCACAATTGTACGGGACACCTGTATCGCCATCTGGGAGGTCCTAAAAGATGTGGTGATGAAAAAAACAAACAAAGAGGAATGGAACACTAAAACGGAGTTGTTTTGGGAGCGCTGCAACTTCCCTAACTGTGTTGGTGCCATAGACAGCAAGCACATCAGGATTGTGAGGCCAGTTGGTAGTGGGACAAAATTTTTTAATTACAAAAAATATTTTTCGTTCGGTTTGCTGGCAGTGGCTGATGCAAATTACTCCTTCGCCTACATCAATATTGGTTCGTATGGGAGCAGTTCTGACTCCAGCATTTTTTCTCACTCAAATTTTGGAAAAATGATTCGGGAGAACACATTCAACCTCCCAAATGAACGACCACCCCCTGGAACATCTCACCCCTCTCTCCCATTTATCTTTGTTGGTGATGAGGCTTTGACTCTTTCTGAAAATATGCTCCATCCATATATCCAATCAGTCACTGTCTGTGGAAAAAAGAGTTTTTAATTATCGGCTAACAAGAGCACGACGAGTTGTGGGGTGTAGTTTTAGAATCCTGGCAAATAAATGGTGATTTCTTCACAACCCCAATAACTCTAACCATGAATAACACCATAATTGTTGTCAAAGCTGCCTGTGCACTCCACAATTTTGTTCGGGCTAGAGATGGATACCTGTTTGAGGACTCATTGACGGATGACATGGAAAGCACAGAGTGGACCAGCACAAGGGGCAATTATAGAGGGGCCAGCATCAGTGAGCAATTCACAGACTACTTTATGAGTCCTGCCAGTCAGGTATCATGGCAGTTTGATGCCATTGAATAAAGACAAACAACATTTTTTTTTGCTGTCAATGCTACATGGTTTATTATCTGTTACTTTTTTCAATAAGTTTGCTAAAATTATATTGTTCAACAGCGCATCATGTATTTTTTGCGCTTTCTGTTATTATTCCATAATATTACATTGGTGGTGGTTGGTGGGAAGAATGCTCCTTACATTGGTGGTCAGTGGGAAGAATGCTCCTTACATTGGTGGTCAGTGGGATGCATGCCCTTACATTGGTGGTCAGTGGGAAGAATGCTCCTTACATTAGTGGTCAGTGGGAAGAATGCTCCTTATATCGGTGGTCAGTGGGAAGAATGCTCCTTACATTGGTGGTCAGTGTGTGCGGTGGTCAGTGGGAAGAATGTTCCTTACATTGGTGGTCAGTGGGAAGAATGCTCCTTACATTGGTGGTCAGTGGGATGCATGCCCTTACATTGGTAGTCAGTGGGAAGGAGGAGGAGGACACACCCAAAGAGAACTCTCTGAGAACCAGCCTTTTTTTAAAGCCTGGGCCTTGCCTGCTAGCTTGGCCCAGAAATAATGCCTGATCCTGGGGGAGGCCCTGGGAGGCATCCCCCTGATGACACGGGCCCTAGTGAGGAGGTGGAGGACCTGACTCTGGGTCAGAAGATTATCAATCGTCTTAGGTCGATTGGAAGTGCTTAAGAAAAACTTAAAGTTTTGAAGGCTGAACACAAATCCTTCAGAGCCAAATGCCAGGCCTGGAGTAAAAATCGTTTGACCATGAAGCCTGTGTTGCTATGGCTGCCACCTCATCCCTTTATACCCGAACGCATATTAATTACACAGGTTCTGTGGCTGATTAAGGTGGTAATTAAACTCACTTGGTGCCTTATCTGCATTAAATTAGTCTCAGAACCTAATTTTTAAATGTAATTTAAAGGTGTTCGGGTTTAAAGGGATGAGGTGGCAACTCTATGTGTTGCAGGAATTTGGAAGAAAAGGTGAAGAAACAATCTTTATTATTGGAAGAGCTGAAAGACAGAAGTGGAGCGTTTAAAGCGGAGTTCCACCCTAAAGTGGAACTTCCGCTCATCGGATTCCTCCCCCCCTCCGGTGCCACGATTGGCACCTTTCATGGGGGAGGGGGGTGCAGATACCTGTCTAATACAGGTATCTGCAGCCACTTCCGGGCTTAGACAGCCAGAGAATATCCGCAGATGACCCCCCGTTGTGTTCTGGGAAACACACAGTTCCCAGCACACAACGGGGACCAGTGTAGAGGCGAAGCACGACTCGCGCATGCGCAGTAGGGAACCGGGCAGTGAACCCGCAGCGCTTCACTTCCCGATTCCCTGACCGAGGATGGCGGCGGGGGCAGCCGAGAGCCGAGCGATTGATCGGCTTCGGCTGCCAACATCGCTGGACCCTGGGACAGGTAAGTGTCCATTTATTAAAAGTTAGCAGCTGCAGTATTTGTAGCTGCTGGCTTTTAATATTTTTTTTTAAGGTGGAGCTCCTCTTTAAAGAAAAGTTGTTTGTTAATGAGAGAAGATTTGCCAGCCAGGCATCAGCAAGTTCTGTGGATCAGCACCCTCAAGTAATGGATGACCCAGGTCCATCTGCCTCTGCACCTCTCCCCCCATGTCAGGGCTTGGAATCACCAGTGGCAACCAGCCAGGGGGTTGAGAGTGAGCATGGCACCCTGACCTTCATCCATCAGATGGAGTCACCCCTGAGAGCAGACAAGCTTGCTTTTTCTGATGATCCATCAGAAGTCCCTGAAGATGAGCAGAGGAAATACAGACCAGCAAGGCCAGTACAGGTGGAGAGATCCCAGTACACCACGCTGCCTTCCACTTCCAACATGTCTGCCCACCTGCTGTGGTGAATGGTGTCCTGACTGAGGAGCAGAAAGAGAAGGCCCTGTGCAAAGTGCTGCCTGGAGTTTCTGCTCTGAAAGATCCCTCTGCAGACATGGAAGGAAAAGCCCTGACAGAGATGCCTTTGGACCATCAGAGGAATGCTGATGAACCTGCAGCAAGCACCCCGGACATGATTTTTCTGATCATGTTTCTGCTGAGACCTGTAGTTCCTCTGCTAAGTTTGCTGCACAAGGTATGCCGGCTGCTTGCAGATTGCCTCACCTGAGCCTCCCTCTGTTCCAGCAGAGCTGATTGATGCTGGTGGGGGAGGGGGTCAGCATATTGCACCATGTGCAGTGGAAGCCATGGATGTTTCACCTGTTGCAGTATCAGACCAGCCTGCACTATCCTCTGCTGAAAGTCCTGTCCTGATGGAAGAGAATAGGCCAGCTTAAGATTCCACCAGCACAGCAGTGGGAACTGACACTGTTGGGAAGACTGCAGGAACAGTGAATATGCCAGCAAGTATTAAGAATGACAGTAATGATAAAACAATGAATGTGGTGGGTGGTGGTGAAGGAGTTAATACTGCTGGGAAAAATAAAAATGACATTCCTCCCCCTGCTCAGCAGAGGAAAGACTCAGCCATTGTGCAGACCAAATCTGTACAATCGATATCTGCTAGAAATGTCTCAGATAGTTGAAAACACACAAATGTTTTTTTTGCTGGGAGGAATGTGGGGAGTTATGCGTCAGTTTTGGGGAGTCACCAAGGAGGGTGGAGGGAATTTTGTAAATGTTAATGGTCACAATTTGGGGAGGTTTGGTGGTGGGATGGTTGGTGGGTACAGGAGGAGAAATGTTGTTCAGTTGAAGTGGGAGACGGAGGGGACCCCACCAGTAAGGTGGAGGGTGGCTGATCTGGTTTTGAAAATGGGGTTTAAAGCCTTGGATATATTTGCTTTAATTTGCCCAGTGGGGAGTTATGAATTTGATTTGACCTTTGTAAAGCCTGAGGGTCTGGATTTATTTTGGGAGAGGTATAGGAGGTGCAGGGCCTTCCGCAGTGGAGTGGTTTGGTACCAAAGGTGATTTCGAGGCAGCCCCTGATACAATCTGTGACGATCCTGGTGCGTAACGA
The DNA here is from genome assembly GCF_042186555.1 of Aquarana catesbeiana. NCBI lineage: Eukaryota > Metazoa > Chordata > Amphibia > Anura > Ranidae > Aquarana > Aquarana catesbeiana. The sequence goes on from NC_133324.1 coordinate 238,288,574, forward strand.
ATCCATACCGGAGGCTGATTTGATAGTATGGCTACGTCGATGGTATGGTGAGGTCCTCGCTCCACTGCGGAAGGTCCTTGATGAGCATGGAATATGGACAGGGGCCTGGACAGTGTCACTAAAATTGGGGGTGCTGGGCAATGTAGTTCAACACCTGCCCTGTTCAGCTTTTTTGGGGAGGGATAGGCTGACCATTTTTTACCAGGATCAGCCTAAATTCTGTAATAAATGTGGTGAAAAAGGCCATTTTGCATCTACCTGTACTCGTAAGAAGTGCTCACTATGCCAGGATCTGGACCATTTGGCTAAGGATTGTACTGAAATTCGGTGCAATTTGTGTCAAAAGCTTGGTCATCCTTATAGTTAGTGCCCAGAGGCATTACATAACTTGTCAGGACTGGAGGCTGAGTTGCAGAGGCTTGATAAGGAGGATAAGGCAGCGGAAACTGTTGGTGTCCCTCCTGTGTCTGTTACATCTGTTGTTTCGGATTCTGTTTCCCCTAGTGATGTGGTCCCTGAGTCTGTCCCTTCTGTGGTAGTCCCTAATCCTTCTATACGTAGATCCTGCAGACTAGCAAAAGCTGCTGGGGGGGCAGGTTTAGCAGATCTTCCCACTAAGCCCCCAGTCCCTGTCCCTCAGCAGTGCAAACATGGTAAGGGGAATGTGGGGGTGCTGGATGGGGGTGGAAGGGTGTCCATATCCCATGTCTCACCCTCTGTTAAGGGGGGTAATTGAGGTAGAAATGAGGAGATGCATGGTCTTGGACGTTTCTGTTAGGGGGCAGGACCTGCGCCTGATCAATATCTATGGACCGCAGTCAAAATGGGCCAGGAAATGCCTTCTCACAGAGATCAAGCCCTTCCTTTTTACATCCCAGCAGGTTGTCTTTGGAGGTGACTTTAACACCATAATTAGGCCTGAAGACAGGAGAGGCTCCATAGACAGGCTGGGTTACAATAGCGTTTTTATTAGAGATATGGTGAGACAAGCAGGCCTGGTAGATGTGCATATTAAGCACTGCCCTGGCAGCACGGGATTCACATTTCAGAGAGGGAATAGTCAGAGTAGGATAGATAGTTTTTTTTTAAAGGAGAACTCTGCTTTCTCGGCTCCTGAGTTGAGGGCGGTGGAGTTCTCTGACCACGGTATGCTGTTTGTGACTCGCCTGATCCTTACCAGATCCTTACCAGAACTGTAAGCACGGCATAGCCGTTAAGACGGTCATAGGCCTGAGGGATATTACGGGTTTCCTGGTGAGGTCCAGATCATATTATGTAGACCTTGTGGGAAGAAAGGACCTTTGTCGGGACAAGATGGAAAACTTTCTGGATTCTACTCCAGGATTGGGAAATGGTATGTTGCCTTTGATGGATTTGACAGAACCAATTTCAGTGGATGAGGTAGTTCATGCTATAGAGAAGCTGGCTACCAAAAAATCGCCTGGGCCAGATGGGTTGACAGCTGAATTGTTTTAAGTCCATTCTGGCTCCCTTTTTAGCAGAGGTTTATAACAGCTGTCTAGAAGAAGGTTCGCTCCCTCCCTCCATGAGGCAATCCGCTGTGATTTTTCTGTCAAAAGGTAAAGAACCCTCAATGATTGAGAACTGGCGCCCCATCAGTCTTCTCAATGTTGACAGAAAGATCTTGGCGCTTGTCCTCAGTGGCAGGCGATTTGTTATCCAGTCATCAGCACTGCTCGGTCCAAAGAAGAAGTACCTTTTCAGCGGTTTTAGCTGTCCGGAAGGCTTTGGAACAATGCAGGGCTGCTGGATGGAGAAAGTACTTGCTGGCATTGGATTAGGCGAAGGCTTTTGATTTTTAAATTTGCTACTTGGTAGATACGGCCTGTAGGGAAGGTTTATAGATTGGCTGAAGACATTATATAGAGGGGCTGAGAGCTTCCCACTGGTTAATTGTTGGGTTGGACGGCCTTTTGAGGTTGGCTCTGGTGTGCACCAGGGATGTCCTCCGAGCCCCCTGTTATATGTATTCGCAATCGACCCCTTCATAAGAAGGCTAGAGAGTGGATCTTTGTGCGGGGTGCCTTTGTTCATTGCTGGTGTGCCACCTTTAAAGGTTGTGGCCTCTGCCGATGATGTGCCTGTTATTGTCTCTGCGATGGAGGAGATGCAGGAGGTGGTCTCTATGATAGAACAGTACACAGAGGCTTCTGGTTCTAAAAGTCAACCATGAAAAGAGTGAAGTTGTTAGGAAGGGTACGCCAGCAATCAAGATGGCGACCATAGATGTCCCCCTGTTCGGCATGTCCCACTGAGAAGGGCTGCACGGGCATGTTTGCGCGCACCTATGCACAGGCTTGCGCACTAGTGCCACACAAAATGCCAATGTTGGCGCGCACGTCCAGTGACGTTTGTGGTGCTAACAGACTATTTAAACTGCCTTACTTCCTTGGATCAGTGCTGTCCGGTCTACAGCGTTACCTGTGATCCCTGATTATCGTTTGCTTGTACCTGCACCTGTTGACCTACCCGGTTTGCTCCTGACTGTTCCCGCTTATCTGCCTGCATCTGACCTCAGCCTGTCTTGACTACATTCCTGCCTGTTCCTTCTGTTACCTTGCTGCCAGCCTGTTGCCGAACCTGCCTGTACCCGATACCACGTTCCTGCCTGCTCCATCTGCTACCTCGCTGCCAGCCTGTTGCCGAACCTGCCTGCACCTGACCCTGCTCCAGTGTCCACCTGCTCTGGACTTGTGTGCCAACACTTCCAGTCCATTGCCTACACCTGCCTGAACTCAAGTTTCTAGTCTACAGCTGTTCTTGGGTCCGTTCCAGTTCCTGCTTCAGTTCCGGTCCAGCTCATCCACTAGCAACCTTGCCTGGCACTTGTGCAACTCTGCACTTCTGCGCCTCCTGTTTTCTCTATCAGGGGCCTGGAGTCAGAGCTGTAAGAGAGGCCTCCCTCTGCATATCAGACTCTACCACCAGGTACGTGACAGTACCAGACAGCCAGGTCTGAGTCTGTGCAGGGAGCCTCTCCCATGGAGGAATTCTGCCTATGTCTCGCAGACCTCACCCAGACTGTTAAAATCGCACAAGAGGCATACACCCGGTTGGAAGAACGTGTACAGGCTCTCTCCTCACCTATAACGGCTCCGCAAGGAACTACTGCTGCAATTGCAATGTCACCTCCAGAACCCAGGGTTCCCACACCTGAAAGATTTACTGGTGATCGCAGTAAATTTCGGACATTTTGCAATGCTTGCAAACTTTACTTTACCCTGCAGCCACGCATTTTCTGGATGCAAAAAGTGTAGCGCTAATATATGAACATGAAACCACAACAAATATCAGAAAAAAAGGATGAAACCCAGTGATCATTAATAAGAATAAAAATGAAAACATAAGAATATCTAAAGAATACAAATATAATAAACCCAGTGACTGGTGATAGACATTCAAACAAAGTCCAAATGAAAAATGGATGTCAAAATGTAATAACGAGTTCCATGTAAAAATGAAAAATGAAAAACTTCATGTGAAGATCATAATGGTGAACAAAATGTAAGCTTAAAGTGCAGAGATACCACCACCAGAAGTAGGGAGGCTTACCAAAACGTTTGAACCCAGAAGAACGTGTGTTCATTGGGTTAAACAGACTTAAGTTGTATTGACAACCAATGGAACCAAGCACCGAAATCCTCAGAAGACTCCAACTGGAACTCACGGTTGTCCTCAAAATGGTGGGTGGTTATATGGATATTTCACATGGAAGTGATGACCCGTTGTGCATGGATATGGCAGATGTACTGAAAGCCTAATCAAATGATCAGATGTGATCAATTTTCAGTGATTGGCACCATAGTTTGTAGACTCTAGAACTTTCTGCTGTGAAAAAAAGTGGTTTGTTCTCCTGTCTTTTGGATTACGATTCTGAATGGGAATGATTTGATCAGCGTATGCACTTGCATTGCTCTTATGAGAAAAGCTGCAAAGTCTTCATCATTTTGTTAGAAGTGATTAACCCTTTAGGAGCATCTCATCAAAAGTGAATGTTTTTCTTGTAGAAGATGTCCAAACTCTGTCTTGTATCTTCCTGTAGACTTCTGGGAAAACCATCCAGCTAATAACGCGAGCAGGAAATTATATTTCTGAAGGCTTATCATACACCTACTTTCAGGTTGCCATATTGCAGTGAATTTTCCAGAAAGTTACAGTGCAGCTTGTATGGATCTCTTAATTATAGAATATTGTATGTACCAATGGCTTAATACCCAGCCTGGGCCTTTAGTTGCTCTCAGTCAAGATCCCAGCGCCTTTTCAGAGGTTGGTGGCTCAATCAAGAGGTAAGTGGCAGATATTTCCCAGAAAAAAATCATAAAGAGAATGCTTCCATAGCGTAAAACCATACTAAATTTATTTTTTATATACAACATGTGTCAATTAGTCCAGGGGTTCCATTCAAGATATTTTCACAGATGTCTCCTTTCTCAACATGTTTCACATATCCAGCTTCATCAGAAGAAAAAGGAGAAGAAAATTCAAACTTCAGTACTGGGTATTCACGTACAGTTTTGTCTCATGCATGGGATAGATCCAGTCCACCTCCTTAATGATAATCCTGGTGTCTCACCAGCCCAGGGGTCTGACTGTTAGCTATACATTGTCTTTTCCTGTACACCATTATTTGTTACGCCACACACTTTCTCCCTGGAAGTCACCAAAGTTGGGTTCATCATCTCCCTACTACAGGGTGAGCCCCAGTCATGGGCTCACTGCCTCCTGGAACAAGGTGCTGATTCTCTGACTTGCCTAAGCAACTTCTTTGACTCTATGGCTGAGCTCTATGAGGATCCCCATCTAACTGCAACTGCGGAAGCAGCACTATACACCCTCCAGCAAGGTCGCAGAGCGGCTGAAGACTATGCTTCTGATTTCAGGCACTGGAATTCCGATACCAGCTGGAACAAAGCTGCTCTTTGCCATCAGTTCCACATTGGGCTTTCTGAGCCTGTGAAAGACGAGTTGGCCCGAATTGGCGTTCTCCATTCTCTGGACACTTTAATTAATCTGGCCATCCAAATCGATCACCGGTTACGAGAACGGAGATCTGAAAGAGCAACAAAGCCATCCTGTCCGGCCTGGAAGTTGCCTCAGGTCTCCAACTCCAGCAGCCTGACGTCTTCTGCTCCTGCTGCACCTACTCCTGATATCCCTGAATCAAAGCGGCTTGGCATGCTCCGTCCCTCACTTTCCCCCGAGGAGCGCCAACACTGACGACACGAAAATCTCTGTCTGTATTGTGAGAAACCAGGACTTTATGTGAGTTCATGTCTAGCCAAGATCCGCAAGGGCCGAAATATCTTTTCTGCCAGCATACCAAGCCTGCCAACTAACCTGGTTCTTTCCATTGTGTTACAGCTACCGGGAAGATGTATTCCATTCTCCGCTATAATTGACTCCGGTGCCTGTAGCTGTTTTATGGACTTATCTTTCATTACAAGACACCAAATTCCGTTGCAACCCAGGGACTCTCAGTACATCTGGCCAACAGGTCTGCCATTAAATCCGGACTTGTGACTCAAGAAACCATACCTTTGCCTGTTATAGCCGGTAATCACAAGGAACTGTTACGCCTGAATGCCATTGCATCTCCCCTGTTTCCTGTAATCCTTGGCTTGCCATGGCTCCAGGCGCATAACCCTCTTATCAACTGGGCCGAGGGGGAAGTCAAGTTCCACTCTCCTTACTGCCTCCAACACTGCTTGCTGGAATTCTCATCTGACCCGCTACCCCTGTTTTGCTTGGACTCTGAAGCTGAAACCCGCTCATCTGTACCAGTTGCACGTCATGACTTTCTAGATGTGTTCAGCAAAATGGGAACAGAGACTCTTCCTCATCAGCCCTATGACTGCCTGATCGAGCTCCTCCCGGGGGTTGAGGTTCCTTTTGGAAGGATTTTTCCTCTGTCAGAATTGAGCCAAGAAAAGAGGGGAAGAAGGGGGAAGTGGGACTTTAAAATGAGGCACCAAAGGTGCCTCCATCCCTGTATGCGAAAATGAACTAAGAGTTGGGACTTTAAATGAAGTCATGGAAAACATGCAGGTACCAAGAATAACAGTACAATTTTATTTGTCAAGTAAATGCATAAAACAATTCACAAACAGAACCACATCCTGTAAAGAAAGACATTGTGATAAATATCATTCCAAAATCACAGCACATGTATTTGTGCAAAAGTGATCGGCATCAAGGATACAATCAACTTGGCGCCACATAGTGGTCTCTTTGAGTGATTTGGTGCATGTACAAAGATTGCATAAAATATACAGATAACAATACCACAGCACAATAAGAAAAACATATAATGATATGTAAAAACCATAATAATTGTTCTTGAGATGTTGCAAGGTGAACATGTGTTGGTGTCCCAAATGTCCGACGCGTTTCGTGTGGAATACACTCATCAGGGCAGGATGGTCAGGGATATCTAAAAATGTAATGCAACATGAAGTGAGTTTAACTGGTAACGCATACTCACAGCGAAAAAGGGGATGGGTCACCCTAAAACACTTACATGTGAATAGTGCAGTGGGACATGACAAGTACAGAGCCAAGACCAACAGACATCTCTCCCGGGAGCTGAGGTGCAGCGGCATGTGCGCTGGCGAGCCAGATACCAGAGTCCCCCCCGAGAAACAGCGTGGGAACCACAGAGCCGAACATAGAAGGAATATCGATAAGGAGTGCCAGTATAATCTGCCTGGGGAGAGATTTAATTAAGGCAATGGGAGTCTATGCCAAAAACAAATTAATAAATATAAAAATAATTAAATAAGTATAATTGAGGTATTGCAAGTATCCACATCCAACCATCATGGACTGGGATCTATATGCGAGTAAAAAAGAAATTAAAACCAACAACAAAGGTTTGTTGTGACTCAAGGCGTAACAGTTCCTTGTGATTACCGGCTATAACAGCCAGGAGGGTGGAGAAAATGACAATATCTGAGCTTACATGCATCCCAGGCAGGAGGAAAGGCACTGTGGATGGAAAGTAGTGATGAACCATCTCGGAGCAGAGACGCCCACGCTGTGTCGGGGGAGGCAAGATATACCCGACAAACACCTTGTGCACGCTAGCCGCGTACACCAACGTCACCCGAGCACGGCAGAGGAAAGGGGAGGGGCTCTTGCTCCGACGGCAGCTCCGTCAGTGAACAGAGTCCGCACTCCCCATCTGACTGGCTACATGGAGGAATTCAAGCGCCACGCCGTGACGCCAGTATTTGCATCCGACGTGGGGCAGGGGGGGGTTGACGCCGATGCGCCGAGGGCGCCCGCCCAACCACCTAAAAGCAGCGAAGTGCACTCCCTCCCGCATACGGACCGGAGCAGGGGGGAGGGGAGTGGGGGGGACACACAGAGCGCATCGCAGCTCCCAAGTGTCAGATACAGAGTCAGTGATGGATGTAATACAGTCATGTCTCATCCCTGAGAGCCCATTCACACAGGGGCAACTTTGGATCCGACTTCAAGTCGCCCCTAGTCGCCTCAAGTCGCGCTACATGAAAAAATAAATGTAAGTGAATGGATCTGTCTTAATGCACACTACTGCAGTCGCTCCGACTTCAGAAAAGGTTCCTGTACTACTTCAATCCGACTTGAAGGCAACTTGTACCCATTGATTTCAATGGAAGTTGCCTCCAAGTCTGATCACTGTTCATACTGAGGCAACTTTACAGGAAGCAGAAAGGAAACAGAAAGTAATTTCCTCCACTAAACAGCCAGCCCCCTCCTTCTCACACACAGCTGATAAGCTCTGATTGGCCACTTGTAAAGTTCCCTGTCCTGGAGGCGACTTCAAGTTGTGTTGTAAATTGCCCCAAGTCGTGCTGTGATTCATACTCAAGTCGTGTCCAAGTTGCCTCCCAAAGTCGTGTTGGAAGTCGTGTTGCCCCTGTGTGAATGGGCTCTCAAAGGGATGACATATCAAACGGCTGTGCTGCTTGATCTTATGGATACCTGAGGGGTATCCAGGATCAGCAGAACCTGTATATGGAAAGTAACCATTCAGGTACATGGATACCTAGCATGTGGGCGGCAGGGGAACACTGCCGGAACCTCTCCAAAGACCTCCATCCCTAAATCAAGCCAAGAAAAGAGGGGAAGAAGGGGGAAGTGGGACTTTAAAATGAGGCACCAAATTATTTTTATATTTATTAATTTGTTTTTGGCATAGACTCCCATATTTCACTATGCTTTTCAGAGAGATATTATCGGTCCCCTTGCCTACATCAAATTTGACACATTGCCTTAATTAAATCTCTCCCCAGGCAGATTATACTGGCAACCTTATCGATATTCCATCTATGTTCGGCTCTGTGGTTCCCACGCTGTTTCTCGGGGGGGACTCTGGTATCTGGCTCGCCAGCGCGCATGCCGCTGCACCTCAGCTCCCGGGAGAGATGCCTGTTGGTCTTGGCTCTGTACTTGTCATGTCCCACTGCACTATTCACATGTAAGTGTTTTAGGGTGACCCATCCCCTTTTTCGCTGTGAGTATGCGTTACCAGTTAAACTCACTTCATGTTGCATTACATTTTTAGATATCCCTGACCATCTGGCCCCTGATGAGTGTATTCCACACGAAACGCGTCGGGCATTTGGGACACCAACACATGTTCACCTTGCAAAATCTCAAGAACAATTATTATGGTTTTTACATATCATTATATGTTTTTCTTATTGTGCTGTGGTATTGTTATCTGTATATTTTATGCAATCTTTGTACATGCACCAAATCGCTCAAAGAGACCACTATGTGCCAAGTTGATTGTATCCTTGATGCCGATCACTTTTGCACAAATACATGTGCTGTGATTTTGGAATGATATTTATCACAATGTCTTTCTTTACAGGATGTGGTTCTGTTTGTGAATTGTTTTATGCATTTACTTGACAAATAAAATTGTACTGTTATCCTTGGTACCTGCATGTTTTCCATTACTTCATTTAAAGTCCCAACTCTTAGTTAACTCTGTCAGAATTGGAGCTTGTTGCCCTTAAGGACTATATAGACAGTAATCTAAAGAAAGGCTTCATTCGCCCCTCTACCTCTCCGGCAGGAGGGGGTATTTTCTTTGTGGAGTAAAGAGATCATTCCCTTCGTCCATGTATAGATTATCGTGAACTCAATAAAGTTACGGTCAAGAACCGTTATCCTTTCCCCTTGGTGCCCGAGTTGTTCCAGAGGTTGGGAGCTGCAACCATTTTAACAAAGCTGGATCTCAGAGGGGCTTACAATTTGGTACGGATCCAGGAGCGTGACAAGTGGAAGACAGCTTTTCGCACCCGATTTGGGCATTTTGAATATCTAGTGATGCCATTTGGCCTTTGCAATGCCCCAGCCACATTCCAGCACTTCATTAATGACATATTTCGTGATTACCTAGACTTGTTTGTTGTAGTGTATCTGGATGACATCCTAATTTTCTCTTCTTCCCTTGAAAACCACCGCAGGCATGTTAAGAACATACTGGGCAGACTACGACAACACAGGCTATACACTAAACCAGAGAAGTGTGAGTTCAAGCAAGACTAATTATCTCCACCATTACCCTTCCGCTACTTTCCAGCTTCCAGTCAGGAACACTTATCCTCGGTGGGGATTTCTACGTTTCATTGACACCAGCGGTAGACACATCGAATGGCACATCCTCTTTACCTTATAGGGCATTAAGGGCGATTAAACAGCAGCTTAGTAACTTACTACTCCACGATACGTGGCGTACGCTACATCCCAAAGATAAAGATTTCACTTTCTTTTCAGCTCCACATAACAAGTACTCTAGACTGGACCACTTCTTTCTTTCCCAACCCGACCTGTCGAACCTCACCAAAGCTACCATTGACCCAGCCATACTTTCGGACCACAGTCCCATCTCCATGACCCTACAACTGACCTCACCTCGCATGAAGAAGCGTATATGGCGCCTTGACAATTCACTGCTCAATGACAAGATTAATATTCAAAAACTAACCACATGTATATCTAACTTTTTTAAGGAGAATTCTTCCACAGACGTAACACCCCCATGGGCCGTCACATGGGCCGCACACAAATGTGTCATTCGCGGCGAACTGTTCGCATTGGCGTCTCACTGAAATAAACTTCAAACCGCACGCATTGCTGAATTAACCTCGCACATTCGCTCACTTGAACAAAAACACAAGGCCTCCCTCGCTAGCACTGCCCTCTCCGAACTGTCTAAGGCGAGAGAGGATCTATTGGAGGTGCTAAATGCCAATCTGGAGCGTAAGTTCACATTGACGCAAAAATTATATTACGAGTTTGGCAATAAAGCCGGCAAACTCTTAGCGAGGGCCCTTCAATCCAAAAAGGCTTCACACACCATTCACAAAATTAACACCACCAGGGGTGAAGCAGTGGTCACCAATGAAGCCATTAACGACTTCCTAACTTCCTAGCAATTCGGCCCGACCCCTCTCTCCCCAGAAGACTCACATACTCTGGACTTTCCAATTTCTACTGACGAACTCCTCTTTGCATTGAAACAAATGAAAATAGGCAAAAGCCCGGGTCCAGACGGCTTTTCGGTAAGCTACTACAAATCCTTCCCGACCATTCTTCTCCCACATCTAGCCAAAGCTCTCAACAACCTCTCACCAAACTCACCCGCACATACTGACTTACTTGAAGCCCATATCACCCTTATACCTAAGCATGGCAAGGTCCCCACATTGGTCACCAATTACCGCCCCATTTCGCTACTAAATGTGGATTTAAAGCTATATGCAAAAGTACTAGCCAATCGCATTCTCCCTTTCATTCCAACTTTGGTCTCGCTTGAACAGGCGGGCTCTGTCCCAGGCCGGGAGGCCAGAGACAACACCACGAAAGCCCTAAACATCCACCATTGGCTCTCTAAATCTTCCACACAAGGCTTCTTCCTTCTGTTGGATGCAGAGAAGGCGTTCGACAGGGTGGCCTGGGACTACATGGAGGCCACATTACGTGCGGTAGGACTACCACCCGCATGCTCCAAATGATTTTAGCCCTTTACACCTCCCCGAAGGCCAAACTCTGGATTAACGGGGGACTGTCGGACGCCTTCTCTGTATCCAATGGGACACATCAGGGTTGCCCCCTATCTCCCCTAATATTTATACTGACCATGGAACCCATGCTTCGCAAACTGAGACTTAATACCGCTATCAGAGGCATAGACATCCATCGTAAACAATACAAAATGGCTGCCTATGCCGATGATATCCTACTTTTTCTTACTGACCCTATCACAACCCTCCCCAACCTTCTAGCCGACTTTGTCCTTTTCAAACCCCTATCCAACCTACAAATCAATCTTGATAAATCTAAAGCCCTCAATGTCAATCTATCGCTCGAAACTGTCAACTTATGCAAACTCAACTTCCCATTTGTTTAGGAACGCTCCGAAATATCCTACCTGGGCATTAAAATCACTACCAACTTAAAAGATTCATACACCAAAAATTTCTTGCCGCTGCATCGGTCCATCCAAAGTGATCTCCAGAAGTGGCATTTGGGCTCTTTCTCTTGGATGGGCAGAATAGCGGTAATAAAAATGAACATTTTGCCCAGAATCCTCTACCTATTCCAAGCCATACCGATCAAGATCCCGGCCTCCTTCTTCGCTTCCTACAAAATTATATGCAGATCTTTTGTATGGTCCGCCAAACGCCCACGACTTAGCTGGGAGAGACTGGTCCTACCCAAACAGTTGGGAGGCCTGGGTCTCCCAGACCTTCAAAAATACCACTGGGCTTGCCACCTGACCAGATTGGTAGATTGGCACGTCCATCGCTCTTCTAAAGACTGGATTCGGATCGAAGACTCCTTTACGCGCCCCCCTATAGCTGACCTACCCTGGATCAACCACATACACATGACTACGAAACTCTTATCACACCCGTTCATTGGCACCACTCTTTCGATATTTAAACTAGCATGCAAAATGCTCGCCCTTATCCCCGCACCAGGCCCAATGACCCCATTAGTTGACAACCCAGATTTCCCCCCGGGTTTGAAACTGAAAGACCCAACCATCGAAACAATCTCTGCACGAGCCAGAGCACATGAATTCTTCGTGAACGGGACCCTCCTACCCTACCCCACCCTATCTTCACTTCTATCTAATCACGACATACCCTTTTACAAATATCTACAATTGAGACATTTCTTCCAATCCCATCACCGCAACCCTTCTTGGCATAGGGAACTCTCACAGCTTGAAATTCTCTGTTCCAGCACAGAACCCCAAAGCCACCTAATTTCAACTATCTACTCTCTCCTATTTTCTCAACACAAAGTCAAGGAAGACAAAATAGTAAGACAATGGGAGCATGAATTATCCATAGATCTCACCCCGCTAGAATGGGACAGAATCTTCACCCTCTTGCACAAGGGCTCCATTAACATTTCCACCCAGGAGAATAGATATTAACTATTCTCGAAATGGTATAGGACGCCAGACAAAGTTCATCATTTTCACCCCACCATAACCCCGCTGTGCTGGAGATGCAAGGCAACTCGTGGTACCCTACATCACATCTGGTGGGACTGCGCCCTTATACAACCATTCTGGTCAGAGATTCACAGACTGATCTCCCACATCACCACGTACACACCGACCTTCTCACCGACCAACTATTTACTACACCATAACACTACATCGTGCAGCTCCTATAAAAAATCCCTGACTTTGCATCTCATCAATGCATCCAATCTATGTATCCCCGCCCTATGGAGGAATCCCGCGCCCCCAACGGTGCAGGACTGGATCCGTAGGGTAGACAAAATAGCTAACATGGAACAACTAATATGCCAAGCGCATGACAACCCGACCAAATATAATAATACATGGACATGCTAGTCATACTACAGGCAATCCCCAACACAGAATGTTTTACCTACACCATCAACACCAGCACCCTAAATGTGCCTATCTGTCTTCCAACTCAGGTCCCCTTAACTCATTCAACCGCCATCACCCCCCCCCCCCTCTCTCCACCCCACTCCTCCCTCCCCACGTTGAACCGATTCTGTCCTAACCTCTGAAGTCCCATATCCTTACTCAAATTCTTTATTTTTATGTAGCTTCTTACGAATTAGATCTTCACCCCCAGTCCCCCTCCGTTCACAGTGATGGTCCCGTTAGGGGTGCACGGAGAAGGGGTAGAACCTTGATGGTGTGGATGTACCCTCCAAACTCTTCCCGCCCCACACAATGCCAGACTTATTGTACAAGGGGACGATAAACATGAGCACATTTGATCTACTTAATGTCTTCTCGTTCTTTTCTATCTCTGTTACTGTATCACATGCAACCCCTCCTGACTTCCCACATACACTGATCACCTATGGTCTTTAACATAAGGCCCATTCTTCATGTTTTTCTATATATCTTATACTTCGTTTATTGACTTTTTGCTACCCTTATTCGTTTTGTTAGCCTATTGTAAAGGTATGTTTATACACATCAATCACCTGTATCTCTACTTATTGCAACTGTATGCCCTGTATTACTGGTGAACTTGTAAAATTCAATAAAAAAAGTTTTGAGAAAAATTATCTCCACCAAAGGTGTCAAGATGGACCCACAAACGGTCACTGCCATTCTAGATTGGCCAGACTAAACAAGGCATCCGTTTTCAGTGGACCCCTGAAGTTCAAAATGCTTTTGAAACTCTTAAAAAGCTGTTTACTTCCACACCAGTTCTGAGGCACCCTGACCCAGCATTACCTTATGTATTGGAAGTAGACGCATTGGAAATGGCAGTCGGGTCAGTATTATCCCAAAGACAGGGACCCAGTCGCCTTCTTTTCCCGCAAATCGTCAAACTCTGAAAGCAATTACAACGTTGGGGATCGTGAACTTCTGGCCATTAAGAATGCATTGGAGGAGTGGAGATACATCTTAGAAGGAGCAGCGCACCCGATCCTAATCTATACGGATCACAAGAACCTGGAATACCTGAGGACAGCTAAGAGACTCAAACCACGCCAGGCTAGATGGGCACTCTTCTTTTCCAGGTTCTCTTTCCATCTAACTTACAGGCCAGGCTCTAAGAACACAAGAACACCAAACCTGATACGCTCTCCCGTATGTTCTGTTAGTCTGGGGAATCTGCACCACCTGACACTATCCTGTCTTCTGAGAACTTTCTGCTACTTCAGGGAGACCTGCTCTCACAAATTAAACAGGCTTCTGTGAATGTCCCCTCACCTCTGGGAATAATGTTGCAGGCTAGGGATGGTCTGCTGTGGCACAAGGACAAAATATTCAAGCCAGAAAATCTACGTGTTTCTGTCTTGAGGTTGTGTCATGACCACAGGTTAGCCGGATATTTCGGGATCAGTAAAACTGCTGAACTTATGCAACGCACATTCTGGTGGCCTCAAGTTGAAAAGGGCCGCAAGGTCTATGTGGAGTCTTGTACCACATGCATACGAAACAAGAATAGTAAAACCAAAGCATGGGGTTTGCTGAAACCACTATCAGTCCCGGAAGGCCCCTGGAAGAATATTTCAATCTATTTCATTGTGAAACTTCCCCCTTCAGACGTTTTTTCCATCATCTTTTTGGTGGTAGACCGATTATCCAAGATGGCCCACTTCCTGCCCATGAAAGGCACACCATCTGCCCTGGAAACAGCTCAAATTTTTGTGAAGGAAGTTGTTAGACTCCACGGAGTCCCAGCAAACATTGTATCGAACCGGGGGGTGCAATTTACCTCAAGGTTCTGGAGGTTACTATGCTAAACCTTGGGAATTGAGTTGTCATTCTCTTCCACATACCATCCCCAAACTAATGGGTAAATGGAGAGAACTAACCAGACTCTCGAGCAATATTTACATTGTTTTTCCTCATTTTCACAAGATGACTGGGCCGCATTACTCCCTTTAGCGGAATTTGCTTATAACAACTCCATCCACTCTGCCACAAAACAGTCCACATTTTTTGTTAATTACGGATTTAACCCATCATTTCTGACCAGCATCTTTCCAGAATGTTCAGTACCTGCCTTTGAAACCGTAAATTTCTTCGACACCAATAACAAACTGTTACAAACAACTATGGCTAAAACACAAGAACATAACAAACAGACCTTTGATAAGAAGAGGTGGGGAGAGCTAAGGCTGGAACCTGGTGATCGGGTTTGCCTGTCCACAGCAAACCTAAAACTAGCATGCCCTTCCAAAAAGTTAGGTCCTAAATTCATGGGACCCCTCCCGGTAAGGAGAAGGATCAACGATGTGGCCTATGAGCTAGAACTGCCAGATTTCGTCCTGATTTTCACGTGGCCTTATTAAAACCCGTGACCCCTGATCCATTCCCTGGACAGAATACAGGTCTACCCAAACCAATATTAGTTGACGGGACAGAAGAATTTGAAGTTGAGGCAATTCTGGACTGTAGGAAAAGAAGAAATCAGATCCAGTATCTTGTTAAATGGAAAGGGTATGGTCCGGAGGAAAATTCATGGGAACCCAAGGATAATGTCCACGCTGAAAGACTTGTTTAGGCATTCAAGAGATCCCATCCTTTGAAGTTGGCCCGATTTGGCATCCGGAGGCTGCCTATTGGGAGGGGGCAATGTCAGGAAGGGTACGCCAGCAATCAAGATGGCAACCGTAGATGTCCCCCTATTCGGCGTGTCCCACTGAGAAGGGCTGCACGGGCACGTTTGTGCGCTCCTATGCACACACGCTTGCGCACTAATGCCGCACGAAATGCCAACATTGGCGTGCAAGGGCGCACTCACGCGCGTCCGGTGACGTTTGTGTCGCTAACAGACTATTTAAACTGCCTTACTTCCTTGGATCGGTGCTGTTCGGTCTACAGCGTTACCTGTGATCCCTGATTATCATTTGCTTGTACCTGCTCCAATTGACCTAACCGCCTTGCTCCTGACTATCCATGCTTATCTGCCTGCATCTGACCTCGGCCTGTCTTGACTACGTTCCTGCCTGTTCCTTCTGTTACCTTGCTGCCAGCCTGTTTCCGAACCTGCCTGTACCTGAGAACACGTTCCTGCCTGCTCCATCTGCTACCTCTCCAGCCTGTTGCCGAACCTGCCTGCACCTGACCCTGCCCCAGTGTCCACCTGCTCTGGACTCCAGTCCATCTGCCTGCACCTGCCTGAGCTCCAGTTTCTAGTCTACAGCTGTTCCTGGGTCCGTTCCAGTTCCTGCTTCAGTTCCGGTCCAGCTCATCCACTAGCAACCTTGCCTGGCACTCGTGCGACTCTGCACTCCTGCGCCTCTTGTTTTCTCTATCAGGGGCTTCGAGTCAGATGTGTAAGAGGGGTCTCCCTCTGCATATCAGACTCTACCACCAGGTACGTGACAGAAGTTTTCTGGATGGATGAGGAGAGTGAAAGCTTCGAACTTCCGGATGCCTTCCCAGAGCCCCAGCAGGAAATGAAAGTGTTAGGCATCAAATTTGGTCCTGGTGACTATGGTCAACGAAATTGGGAAAGCAGGTTGGTGTGTGCCAATGCCAAAGTAGCAAGCTGGAAGAAATGGAAGCTTTCCTTGAGGGAAAGGGTTGACTTGATCAAAATGTACCTGTTCCCAATCTTTTTCAGCTTCGTCTGTATCTTGCCAGCATCTCTCTATGCAAGTGTGTACAGATGTGTTTTCTCCAACTGTTATGGGGAAATAAGCTGAACCTGATCAAACGCAATGTAACTTACCTGTCTAGGTGGGAGGGTGGCCTAGGTATGGTCAACCCAATAGTTTTCTTTTCTCTGCTTTTTTTAAAGTATAATCTTGGTAACATGCTAGCAGAGAACCCGCCAGGATGGGTGGGTATTTTTCAATCTTGTTTTAGGCCTTTTCTGTGACGCTGGGAAGATGGCGGGCCAGTGAAAAGTCTGAGAGTCCGACATGGGAAGATCCTGGTTTATGTTGCCCCATGTCTGAAAATACTTCAGCTGTGGCAGGTGACAGTGGAGGATATGAAGTCTCTCCCCAGGAAGCTTCTGGAAAAGAGGATTTTGAGCTCTGCTTTCAGCGTGTCACTGGCATTAAGGGATTGCCCAGGCTCTGTAATGAGGGAGGGGTTGTGTTTAATCAATTTAGAAAGAATCCCTTTGAAGTTTAAGGATCAAGCCTGGTTCGCTTTCCATGGAAGGCTCTATGTGAGAGGGAACTTGAAGCATCGCCCTGTGGATGATCGGGATTGTCCTAGAGCGGAGTGTGTTGATAAAGTGGAGTCTATGGACCACTTTTTGCTGCAGTGTCCCTTTAACATAGAGGTTTATAAAAGGGTGGGGAGGGCTCTAGGCATCCCCTTTTTCTATCGCATGAGTTAAGCGGAGTGGGTGTACGGGGCATTCCCGACGGCTGGGATTTTGATTTCGATACACTTTTTCTAGTAAGTAAAGTTGTCCGTTACTTCACATGGAATGCACGGTGCCAGATTACCCTGCGGAAGAAAGTCCTTTCTGTTGAGGTGGTGGTGCATGATATTCTGGGTGAGGTTGGGAAAATTCAGGGTCTTGGGAAGGGCAGGGAGCCTCGGGTGGTCTGGAAAAGGGCGTGAAGGAATATCAGACCTGCCTTTGGTGAACTGCCCATCTCTGGGTGAGGAGCTCTTTTCTTTTTCTGTTTCTTTCACGCCTTTAGCTTTTGTTGGTTAGTATATTCATTTTGAAAAAAGGGCTGCATGCATAATGGGTGCGGGTTTGTTTCTTGACCTCGCAGGTTTGTCTGGTGTAGTGGTGCGAGTTGTAGTAAGATTTATCTTCCCCAGTATTGACATGTTTATTTGTGATTTTTTGCTTTTGCTGCAAAGTCTTTCTTTGTTTGAGAACAGATTTGCTATATTTATTTTCACTTCATTTTATGTAAATATGTATAAACTTATGTATGATATATATATATATATATATATATATATATATATATATATTGTTTTTATGCTTATTGATTGTAAGACTTTTAATAAAGAAAAATTGGGAAGAATGCTCCTTACATTTGGTGGTCAGTGGTATGCATGCACTTACATTGGTGGTCAGTGGGATGCATGCCCTTACATTGGTGGTCAGTGGAATTGGTGGTCAGTGGGATGAATAAATAGAAATATCCTTACGTTTATGTTTGCTAACTTGAGGTGTGAAGGCTTCCCAGTCTGCATACAAACTTTTACAAATCTCATCCCAGCCTCTGCTCTTCCGGGCATTATTTTCAGATTCTGGTATACGGCTGTACCATATATATGGCCTGGCACAGACAAGTCTGATGAGCTCCTCATTGTCGATGCCAGTGTTCCGACGCCTGGGGGCCATGATCTTGTCTGTTTGCAGATGGACACAGGAAACAGAAAGCGAGGGGGCAAAACTGGGAGCAGGAGGTGAAGGATTTGCACATATCTGAACCAACAATGCGATTCCAGAACGATTTACATTGATGTCTATGGAGACTAAATTCGCAACGCTGTAAACTTGCACAGGACCTTTTTTATTGTCGCATCGCATTCGTAGAGGAATCGCAATGCATAGATGTGAACGACCGTCATTGAAAACAATGACTTTTTGGATGACATGCGAATCTAGGTTTTTTGTAACGAATCACATTCGTTATCAACTCGCACAAGTGTGAACCGGTGCTTAAAGTGGATGTAAACCTGATTCATGAAATTTAAGCTGGGCACTACTATCTGTAGTGTTTACTTATCTCTCTCCAAAGCCCCTAAGTCCCCTGTCTTTCTGCTGTTTCGTTCCTCTGTTATCAGCATGATAACTTCTGACAAGTTCTCCGACAACCGATAAAACAGCAGAGAGCTTGTCTTGTCACAGCACAGCTCACACCTTCCTTCCTTCCTTCCTTCCTTCCTTCCTTCCTTCCTTCCTTCCTTCCTTCCTTCCTTCCTTCCTTCCTTCCTTCCAGGGGGTGCCTTTCCTCCAATCAGCTGTCACACAGTGTATGCCAAGAATTCACTCCTACTGCTGAATAAGGAAGTAAAAATTCTAACACAATGTTAAAACTTATGTAGGGAGATTTGTTTCATCCCTGTGTAACATCTGAGGCTGTTCACTTCACAGGGTATAGGAGATGGTTTGCATCCACTTTAACTTAAAGAGAGCAATATTTTCCAAGAATGAGGGCTGCTCTCCAAGCCTTAGACTGGGAGGGAATATTGGCATCAATGAACACAGAACCGAGATGGGAATTCTGGGGGTACACATTTGCAACTTGGCTCTTTCTCAAAGTGGCGATTTCTATTAATGGAGTGCACTTCTGACTCTGCACTTATCACTCATCATCTGACTGTCTGATCTGAAAATATCATCTTTGTTCTCCCACAGGTATGCTCCTACTGCTGCAACTCCAGCTAGAATCGCATTAGTGATAACTGTCTCTTAACTCTGGTATGCTCCTACTGCTACAACTCCAGCTAGAATCACATTAGTGATAACTGTCTCCTATGTCTCTTAACTCTGGTATGCTCCTACTGCTGCAACTCCAGCTAGAATTGCATTAATGATAACTGTCTTCTATGTCTCTTAACTCTGGTATGCTCCTACTGCTGCAACTCCAGCTAGAATCGCATTAGTGATAACTGTCTCTTAACTCTGGTATGCTCCTACTGCTACAACTCCAGCTAGAATCACATTAGTGATAACTGTCTCCTATGTCTCTTAACTCTGGTATGTTCCTACTGCTGCAACTCCAGCTAGAATCGCATTAGTGATAACTGTCTCCTAACTCTGGTATGCTCCTACTGCTGCAACTCCAGCTAGAATCGCATTAGTGATAACTGTCTCCTATGTCTCTTAACTCTGGTATGCTCCCACTGCTGCAACTCCACCCAAAAATTGAAACACTGCTATCTTTTGTCTCTAATAATGCTGGTATGTTATTTTTACTTAACTGTCTGTAGACCTGTCCACATTAAAATGCTTTATTATCTCCTTTGTCTTACCCAAAATTACGGCCCGTTTAACTTTAGTGCCCTCTTGCTAGTCTGTTTCTGACTTAAGAATTTTGCCCTGTTAACCAGCCAAGCTTTATAACCTCTTGATTGCTAATTGAAATCCACCCACACCCTACCCCTAGCAGTATATATATAAGCTTCTCTTGGGGGAAGCATTTGCAGGGGGTACACATTTGCAACTTGGCGATTTCTGTAAGTGGAATGCACTTCTGACTCTGCACTTCAGCGAATGCACAAAGCAAAGGGACACAAGATAAACACTTTGAAAAACAGCACACAGACATCATGTGAACTTGTTTACTCCTTTAGCTCTTTTTCCTTGTAACATGCATTCTCTACCACTGCTTTTGACAACTCTGTCCTCCATCCTAAAACTATCTCTCCTTCACCCCTCTTCTCCCCCCCCTCCCCACAGCATATATATATATATATATATATATATATATATATATATATATATATATATATATATATATCACCCTCACTTCTGTCCTGTCCTTATTACTGCACCCACCAACTCCTGCTAATTCTAAATCCACACACACTAAAAATCTCGAAGACCCTGGGGCATGTCCCTTCATATAAATCCCACTCCCATATTACCTCCCTCACCCTCTTGCTTCTCCTAACCTCTGGAGATATATCCCCAAACCCTGGGCCTCCATCATTTAACTGTACCCCATGCACCCATCACCCTGCACCCTCTGGCAGCAGCCGCAATCAACACAATTTAGTTCCCATTTCTATTCTTCCCAAGACCAGACTCCCTTTCTCTTGTGCCCTTTGGAACTCCCGCTCTGCCTGCAACAAACTCACCTCTCTCCATGACCTCTTTATTGTCAACTCATTTAACCTACTCGCCATTACCGAAACCTGGCTCCACGAATCCGTCACTGCATCTTCTGCTGCCCTATCCCATGGTGGTCTTCTCTGGACTCACTCCCCCAGATCCAGCGGACGTATGGGAGGAGGTGTCAGAATCCTAGCCCCACATAGCACCTTTCAGGTACTTCAGCCACCTCCCTCTCTGTCACTCTCCTCTTTCGAAGCACACTGCATTCGTCTTTTCACTCCAATTTCTCTAAGGATAGCTGTGATCTACAGGCCCCCTGGACCAGTATCAACCTTTCTTGAAGACTTCTCTGCCTGGTTACCCTACTTTCTTTCTTCTCAAATCCCCACAATCATTCTCGGGGACTTCAACATCCCTATTAATACTAACACTCCTTCCACTTCCAAACTTCTTAGCCTAACATCCTCCTTTGACCTGAAGCAGTGGATACATGCTCCAACTCACTCAGAAGGCAATATGCTTGACCTCGTGTTCTCTCACCTTTGCACTCCATGCAACCTCTCTAACTATCCATTGCCTCTCTCTGATCACCACCTTATTAGTTTCACTCTCTCCCTTTCCTTCACCTCCTCTCCCTCCAACCACCTTAAAGTTACCCGCAGAAACCTACGTCAACTCAACCCTTCTCTTCTCTACTCTGCTATCAACAACCTCTACGACAAAATCTTACCCCTATCCTGCACCAACCTAGCCACTTCTGTGCACAAAGCTTCACTTCTAGCCTCACTGAACTCACTGGCCCCCCTCACTACACACAGAATCAAGCCCAGATCCCTTCAACCTTGGCAAACAGATGATACTAGAAGTCTGAAAAAAACGTAGTCATGCTCTTGAGCGCCTGTGGCGTAAGACTAAGTCCCAGAGAGAGTTCAACCAATATAAATCTGCCCTCCAAAAATACAATTCTAGCCTCCTCTCTGCCAAGCAGACCTATTTTACCACTCTCGTTAGCAACTTATCATCCTGTCCCCGTCAACTCTTCTCCACCTTCAACTCTCTACTTTGTCCTCCACCGCCTCCACACTCACTGCCCAGGAGATCGCCAATCACTTCAAACAGAAGATTGATACTATTCGCGCGGAGATCTCTACTGTGCCGACACCCTCCACGCTTTACACTTCATGCCCACAGGCACAATCATTATTTCCCTCTTTCAACCCCACCACTACAGACGAAGTTGCTAAACTACTTGCTAATGTCCACCTTACCACTTGCCCTCTGGATCCTGTTCCCTCACAAATGCTACGTTCACCCTCTGGCCCTATGCTACACTCTCTAACCCACATTTTCAATCTCTCCCTCTCTTCTGGCATCTTCCCTAACTCTCTAAAACATGCACTTGTCAGACCCATACTTAAAAAGCCCTCACTGGACCCATCCAATCTTAACAACCTACGCCCCATCTCCTTGCTCCCCTTCTTATTCAAACTCCTTGAACGTCTGGTTTACAACCAACTGAGTGTCCACCTCGCTGATAATGGCCTTCTTGATCCCCTTCAGTCTGGATTTCGTCCTCAACACTCCACAGAAACTGCTCTCCTAAAACTAACAAACGATCTACTAACGGCCAAAACCAATCGACACTATTCTGTACTCCTACTCCTGGACCTCTCTGCTGCCTTTGATATGGTTGACCACCCCCTCCTCCTCAAAAAACTACACGCCTTTGGTCTCCATGACTGTACACTTCGCTGGTTCTCTTCCTACTTATCCAACCGCACCTTTAGCGTTTCTTATAACTCTACTTCCTCCTCTCCTCTTCCTTTCTCTGTTGGGGTCCCTCAGGGTTCTGTTCTTGGACCTCTACTATTTTCAATCTACACCACCTCCCTGGGTCAACTGATGGCCTCCCATGGCTTCCAATACCACCTCTATGCTGACGACACCCAAATCTATTTCTCTACCCCTCAGCTCACTCCCT
This sequence comes from Aquarana catesbeiana, assembly GCF_042186555.1. Taxonomy (NCBI): domain Eukaryota; kingdom Metazoa; phylum Chordata; class Amphibia; order Anura; family Ranidae; genus Aquarana; species Aquarana catesbeiana. The sequence goes on from NC_133324.1 coordinate 238,311,314, forward strand.
CTGTCTCCTCACGTATCACTAATTTACTCTCAGATATATCAGTCTGGATGTCACACCACTTCCTCAAACTCAATCTAGCCAAAACCGAACTTATAATTTTTCCTCCCACATATGCCTCTTCCCCTGATCTCTCTGTCAAAATCGATGGCACAACTATAAGCCCATCCCCACATGCCAAGGTTCTAGGTGTAGTCCTAGACTCTGAACTCTCCTTCGAGCAACACATCCAATCACTGTCCAAATCCTGCCGCCTCAACCTCCGCAACATCTCCAAAATATGCCCCTTTCTAACCAATGACACAACAAAGCTCTTAATTCACTCGCTGGTCATCTCTCGCCTTGACTACTGCAACTCCCTTCTCATTGGCTTACCTCTACATGGTCTATCACCTCTTCAATCCATTATGAATGCCGCTGCCAGACTCATCCACCTTACCAATCGCTCTGTGTCTGCCACTCCTCTCTGTCAATCCCTCCACTGGCTTCTGCTCGGCCAAAGAATTAAATTCAAAATTCTAACAACTACGTACAAAGCCATCCACAATATCGCCCCCAGCTACATCACTAGCTTAGTCTCTAAATACCAACCTACTGGCTCTCTTCGTTCCTCTCAAGACCTCCTGCTCTCTAGCTCCCTTGTCACCTCCTCCCATGCTCGCCTCCAGGCCTTTTCCAAAGCCTCTCCAATCCTATGGAAAGCCCTACCCCAAATTGTCCCCTTATCTCCTACTTTATTAGCTTTCAGACGATCCCTGAAAACCCTTTTCTTCAGAGAAGCCTATCCTACCCACACCTAACAACTGTATTTTCATTTTTTCCATCAGCTCATCCCCCATAGTTATTACCTTTTGTTTCCACTTGACCCTCCCTTCTAGATTGTAAGCTCTAACGAGCAGGGCCCTCTGATCCCTACTGTATTGATTTGTATTGTAAGTGTACTGTCTTTCCCATGTTGTAAAGCGCTGCGCAAACTATTGGCGCTATATAAATCCTGTATTATAATAATAATAATAATAAAAATGCCATAAATCTATACCATAGTTTGTAGACGCTATAACTTTTGCGCAAATTAATCAACATATGCTTATTGTGATTTTTTTTTTTACCAGAAATATGTAGAAGAATACATATTGACCTAAACTGAGAAAGAAATTGTTTTTTTTTACTTTTTTTTTGAATATTTATTATAGCAAAAAGTAAAAAATAATGTTTTTTTTTCAAAATTGTCGCTCTTTTTTTTTGTAGACACTATAACTTTTGCACAAACCAATCAATATATGCTTATTGTGATTTTGTTTACCAAAAACATGTAGCAGAATACATATTGGCCTAAATTGATGAAGAAATTACATTTTTTTTATTGTATATGTTTTATAGCAGAAAGCAAAAAATAGTTTTTCTTTCAAAATTGTCGCTCTTTTTTTGTTTATAGCGCAAAAAATTTAAACTACAGAGGTGATCAAATTCCACCAAAGGAAAGCTCTTTTTGTGGGAAAAAAGACATAAATTTTGTTTGGGTACAACATTGCATGACTGTAGGGCTGAAACGATTAATCGATATTATCGATAATAATCGATAATGAAAATCGTTGTCAACGATTTTCATTATCGATTAGTTGGTCCGCACCTTCCTTCTGTCTGTCCGTCCGTTTTAAATCCTCCCTCCCTGTGTCCTCGGCGCCGCCATTTGTGACCAGGCACGTCTGCGCCGCCGCACGTCCACGGCGCGCCTCTCCTCCTCCTTGCTGACGTCACCCCCCCCTGATCTTCTCAGCCCCGCCCGCTGCCTCGAGGGAACAGAGAAAAAATCCTCCCTCCTGTGTCCTCGGCGCCGCCGTTTGTGACCAGGCACGTCCGCGGCGCACCTCTCCCCCTCCTCCTCTTTGCAGACGTCATCCCCACTGATCTCAGCCCTGCCCGCTGCCTAGAGGGAACAGAGAGGCGAGGGCAAGAAGCGAGGAGAGCCGAGCTGCTCATTCATAGTGAAAGGTAGCAGCTAATAACACAGTAAAAACAGCACATTTTTATGACCGGGCACCATCCTAACAGTATTACTGGGGAGGGAGGGGGGGGGGGGGAATGCCCCATCATTGGTGTTCCTGGAGGGAGGGGAATAGACATAGTGCCCCATTGGTGTTCCTGGGAGGGGGGGGAATAGTGCCCCATTGGTGTTCCTGGGAGGGGGGGGGAATAGTGCCCCATTGGTGTTCCTGGGAGGGGGGGGGGATAATTCCCCATCATTGGTGTTCCGGGGGGTGGCTGCCTGGAGTAGTAGTTCTCCATCATTGGTTTTCCTGGGTGGGAGGAGAATAGACATAGTGCCCCATTGGTGTTCCTGGGAGGGGGGGTAGTGCCCCATTGGTGTTCCTGGGAGGGGGGGGGAATAGTGCCCCATTGGTGTTCCTGGGAGGGGTGGGGGGATAGTGCCCCATCATTGGTGTTCCTGGGAGGAATAGTGCCCCATCATTGGTGACCCCGGGAGGAATAGCGCCCCGTCATTGGTGACCCCGGGAGGAATAGCGCCCCGTCATTGGTGACCCCGGGAGGAATAGCGCCCCGTCATTGGTGACCCCGGGAGGAATAGCGCCCCGTCATTGGTGACCCCGGGAGGAATAGCGCCCCGTCATTGGTGACCCCGGGAGGAATAGCGCCCCGTCATTGGTGACCCCGGGAGGAATAGCGCCCCATCATTGGTGACCCCGGGAGGAATAGCGCCCCGTCATTGGTGACCCCGGGAGGAATAGCGCCCCGTCATTGGTGACCCCGGGAGGAATAGCGCCCCGTCATTGGTGACCCCGGGAGGAATAGCGCCCTGTCATTGGTGTCCCCGGGAGGAATAGCGCCCCGTCATTGGTGTCCCCGGGAGGAATAGCGCCCCGTCATTGGTGTCCCCGGGAGGAATAGAAAAAAATGGCACATTACGATTTTTTTAATGATTTTATCCGATTAATCGATTAATCGAAAAAATAATCGGCCGATTAATCGATTATGAAAATAATCGTTAGTTGCAGCCCTACATGACTGCGCAATTGTCAGTTAAAGTGAGGCAGTGCCGTATCGCAAAAAATTACCTGTTAATTAAGGGGGCAAAAACTTCCGGTCCTTAAGGGGTTAAAAAAAACACTTCAGCTCCAGAAGGTTTTACCCCCTTCCTGACAAGGCCATTTTTTGCGATACTGCATTGCGTTGCTTTAACTGACAATTGTGTGTTTGTGCGATGCTGTACCCAGCTACAATGGATGTCCTTTTTTTTTTTCCCCACAAATAGAGCTTTCTTTTGGTGGCATTTGATCACCTGTGCGGTTTTTATTTTTGTTCTATAAATGAAAAAAGACTGACAATTTTGAAAGAAAAACAATATTTTTTGCTTTCTGCTATAAAAAAATTCAATAAAAAAATGTAATTTCTTCATCAATTTAGGCCAATATGTATTCTGCTACATGTTTTTGGTAAACAAAATCGCAATAAGCATATATTGATTGGTTTGTGCAAAAGTTATAGCTCCTACAAACTATGGGATAGATTTATTGACTTTTAATTTTTTTTATTTATTGTTTTTACAAGTAATGGTGGCAATCGGCGATTTTCTAGCGAGACTGCGACAATGCAGGGGACAAATCTGACACCAAGTGACAGTTTTTGGGAACCAGTGACACCAATACAGTCATCAGTGCTAAAAAAAAAAAAAAGAGACACTATATAAATGACACTGGCAGGGAAGGGGTTAACACCAGGGGCGATAAAGGGGTCAAGTGTGCTTCTTGGAAGTGATTTCTTACTGTGGGGGGAGTGGATGCACTAGAGGAAAAGAGAGATCTCTCTTTTCCTCCCTGACAGAACAGCGGTCTGCCTTGTTTACATAGGCAGACCGTCGTTCTGCCTTACCTCCCAACATTCCACTCACAGCGGGAGCGGCGTACGTGTGTACAGAATCACGTACAGGTACGTAATTTTGCGCAGCCTGGCCGCCCTGCCACAGTATATATGCGGTGGGTGGTCTGGAAGTGGTTAAATATTACAAAGAATATAACAGACTATGTAAAAGGGAAATCAAGGTCGCAAAAATGCAAAGTGAATGACAGATTGCAAAAGATAGTAGGATAAACCTCAAAAAATTCTTCAAATATATTAATAGTAAAAAGGTCAGGTATGAGCATGTAGGCCCTTTGCAAAATAATCTGGAGTGGGTGACTGCGGACAAAGAGAAGGTAAATTTATTAAATACCTTTTTCAGCTTTGTGTATACAAAGAAGCATGGAGGGGAGCTCATGCCCATAATGGGGATGGTATTGACACAGGCCCAAGTAACCCACAATGGCTCAAAAGTGATATGGTCCAGAAATATTTAGACAGAATACATGTAGATAAAGCATCTGAAGCAGATGGCATACACCCACGGATCCTTAACTACTTCAATACAGGGCACTTAAACCCCTCCCCCACCCCCATCTCAAGCCAATTTTCAGCATTCAGCGCTGTCGCTGTTTAAGCACTTCCCGCCTGGCCTATAGCAGAATGACGGCCGGGCGGTGGTTCAGTTATCCTGATGGGGCGTCATATGACGCCCTGCAGAATAACAGCCGCCGCGCGCATTGCGGCGATCGATGGTGCGGTGTGTCATTCTGACACACCGCTACACCGATCTGGGTAAAGAGCCTCCGGTGGAGGCTCTTTAACAACGTGATCAGCCGTGTCCAATCACGGCTGATCACGATGTAAACAGGAAGAGCCTACAGACAGACGTGAGTAGAGGAGAGCCAATCGGCGGCTCTCCTGACGGGGGGGTCTGCGCTGATTGTTTATCAGTGCAGCCCCCCCTCAGATGCCCACACTAGACCACCAAGGAAGCTAACAGCATGTGGATGGCCAGGTACATCCCCCATGGCCATCCACATGTGAAAAAATATGCCCAAAATATGCCAATCAGTGCCCACAAATGGGCACTGACTGGCACCTCTGTGGCACATTACAAAACAGGGATGCCTAGCAATGCCACCCATCAGTGCCACCCATCAGTGTCCATCAGTGCCCACCCGTGTCACCTATCAGTGCCACCCATAAGTACCCATCAGTGCCGCCTACGAGTGCCCATCAGTGCCGCCTACGAGTGCCCATCAGTGCCACCTATCAGTGTCACCTCATTGGTGCCACCTCATCAGTGCCTGTCTGTGCAGCCATATCAGTGCCCGTCATTGAAAAGAGAACGTACTTATTTGCAAAAAAATGTAACAAACAAAGAAAAACTTTTTTTTTTTTTCAAAATTTTCGGTCTTTTTTTATTTGTTGCGCAAAAAATAAAAATTGCAGAGGTGATCAAATACCACCAAAAGAAAGCTCTATTTATGGGAACAAAATGATAAAAAATTTGTTTGGGTACAGTGTAGCATGACCATGCAAAAATGACAATTGCGTGGTCATGCTACACTGTACCCAAACATAATTTTTATCATTTTGTTCCCACAAATAGAGCTTTCTTTTGGTGGTATTTGATCACCTCTGCGTTTTGGTTATTTTTTCCTAAACAAATTAAAAAAAGACCTAACATTTTGAAAAAAAATCATTTTTTCTTTTGTTAATGGTATAAAATTTTGTAAATAAGTAAGTTTTCTCCTTCACTGACTGGCACTGATAAGGCGGCACTGACTGGCACTGATAAGGCGGCACCGATAAGGTGGCACCAATGATATGCAGCACTGATGGGCATTGATAGGCGGCACTGATGGGCACTCATGGGTGGCACTGATAGGCACTGAAAGGCGGCACTGATAGGTACTTATGGGCGGCACTGCTGGGCACTGATACGTGGCACTGATGGGCACTGATATGCGGCACTGATAGATGGAATTGATAGGCATCACTGATGGCACTGGCAGGCATTGGGGATGGGCACTGATTGGCAGCTGCCTGGTGGTCTAGGGTGGCATACCTGGTGGTCCAGTGTGGTGCCAGTCCCTGGTGGTCCTGGCAGCATCCTGGTGGTCCTGGGTGGGCATCCAAGGGGGGCTGATCAGCTCTCCTCTACTCGCGTCTGTCAGACGCGAGTGAGGAAAAGCCGATCAACGTCTCTTCCTATTTATATCGTGATCAGCCGTGATTGGACACGGCTGAACACGTGGTAAAGAACCTCCGTCAGAGGCTCTTTACCGAGATCGGTGTAGCAGTGTGTCAGACTGACACACCACACCACCGATAGCCGCGATGTGTGCCCCCACGGGTGCGCGAGAGCGGTCGTTCTGGAGGGCCGTCATATGACATCCACCCAGAATGAGAGCCGCTTCGCCCAGTCATCACTTGACGGTGGGCGGGCGGCAAGTGGTTAAAGATGTGAGCTCTGTCACTTCAAAGCCATGGTTTCTAATTTTTGGGAACTCTTTAATGACTGGAATAGTACCACTGGATTGGCGTAGGGCCAAGGTGGTGCCTATATTTAAAAAGGGATCAAAGTCTTCCAAGTATGACCGTTGTTCATTTAACTTCTATAGTCGGGAAGATACTGGAGAGTTTAATAAAAGACCACATAGATGAGTTCTTGCTGGAAAAAAAAGTATTTCAAGTAACAGACAGCATGGATTCATGAAAGACAGAAGTTGTCAGACAAACCTAAATTCTTGTTATGAGGAGGTAAGTCATTTCTTGGACAGAAGGATGGCTGTGGACATAGTATACTTGGATTTTTTTTTAAAAAAACAACAAACATGTAAAGGCTTGTACACACGATCTGACTTTTTGACAACAAACATGCAAATTAGCTGTTTTGGAGCAACATCCGACCGTGTGTACGCTCCATCGGACAAACTTTTTCTGTTCCATTGGACTTTTGTTGGCTGTGCGAACGGACAAACTTTCCAGCAACAAAAGTCTGATAGAGCAAAGTCCGATTGTGTGTACACAAAGCCGTCAGACTTTTGTACAAACTACAGTACGCGGCCGCGAGTATTGGTTCTCGGCGACAGGGTACTGTACATCTCGCGCTGGCTGCAATAGGAAAAACACATTTTCCTATTGCGGCGAGCGCGAGAGGGAATTCCCCTCTGGGGGTATACCAGGCCCTTAGGTCTGGTATGGATCTTAAGGGGAACCCCCTACGCCGAAAAAACAGATCCCCCCAAAATCCATACCATATCCTTATCCGAGCACGCAGGCCGGTCAAGAAAGGGGGTGGGGACGAGCGAGCGCCCCCCCCCCCCTCCTGAGCCGTACCAGGCCGCATGCCCACAACATGGGGGGTGGGTGCTTTGGGGGAGGGGGCGCCCTGCGGCCCCCCCACCCCAAAGCACCTTGTCCCCATGTTGATGAGGACAAGGGCCTCTTCCCGACAACCCTGGCCGTTGGTTGTCGGGGTTTGCGGGCAGGGGGCTTATCGGAAACCGGGAGCCCCCTTTAATAAGGGGGCCCCCGGATCCCGGCCCCCCACCCTATGTGAATGAGTATGGGGTACATGGTACCCCTACCCATTCACCTAGGGAAAAAAGTGTCAATAAAAAAACACAGTACACAGGTTTTTAAAGTAATTTATTAGGCAGCTCCGGGGGTCTTCTTCCGACTTCGGGGGTCTCTTGGGCCTCTTCTCCCTCTTTCCGGTGTCATCTCCGCACTCTCTGGTTCTTCTCCGGTGCCTTCTTCCTTCTGCCGGGATCATCCGCTATCTTCTGCTCTTTTGCTAGCGAAGGAGCCCGGACATCTGGATCGTCTTCTTCCCTCTTCTCTTCCAGAGATGTTGACACGACGCTCTCTCCGGCTGTAATGCTGTCTGTGCACTCTGCTATGACTTATATAGGTGGTGACCCAGGGCATGCTGGGACTGTGAGGTCATAAGGGGGCCTGGTCATGTCATCCTATGACCAGGCCCCCTTATGACCTCACAGTCCCAGCATGCACCGGGACTGTGATGTCATGGGGGGGGCGGGGTCACCGCCTATATAAGTCATAGTAGAGCGCACAGACAGCATTACAGCCGGAGATTTTTGAAGATTTGAAGATTTTAATGTATTTATTTTTTCTTTTTCAGCAGAATGGAAGAATTAAATTAATCAGTTTATAGTATTTAATAAGTTATCACAAGTTTAATGTATGAGAAAATTACACTTTAGTAAGCTGTTTCACGAGTAGAAAAGGGAAGGAGTTAGAAGGGGGGGGTTATTAATATACATAGAACACAAACATTTCAAACTAGAGTTTTATTTTTTTTTTCTTATATAATTAGGTTATTAACACACATAGAACATAAACACTTTAAATGGGAGGGTTTTTTTTTCTCCTTTTTTTTTTTTCTTCATATAATCAGGTTATCAATACACATAGAATACAAACACTTTAAATGGGGTTTTTTTTTCCTCCCAGGATAAAGGAGAGTAAGGGAGCCATTCCCTGTTATTGACCTATATATGTATATATAAGTAAAGATGTTAATTGCTATATGCCATTGAAATTTTGATTGTAATAAGATAAAAAGGTGTAATAAAGTATGAATTTGTAACAGATGATAGTTTTTTTTGGCTAATACAAAAACTCCAAAGGTCCAAAACTCTTGAAAAACACTGTACAAAAACGTGTGACAAAACGCCCAAAAGATATACAAACACACAATACTCAGGTGTGAATGCAGCCTTAAAGCCAGGGTGGCAAACCGGCCCTTGAGACAGAAGATCTGGTTGATCTGGGAGAGCCCACGGCAAGGCTGCCAGGAGTCTGACAAGATCCAGGTACCAAGTCTTCTTGGACATGTTTTATGGAATATTCCTAATGCCCTCCAATGCAATGCAGCAGAGTAGACAAGGAAAGAGCTCCGGGAAAACAATAGCATAGATGAGTCACCAGAGCATCCACTACAAAGGCTAGAGGGTCCCTGGATATGGAATTTGTTGTTAAACCTGGAAGCCAGGAGGTCCGTGTCCAGCATCTCCTACTTGCAACATTTTCCAAAAATTGTGAAAAACTGGTGTAAAATAACAGTGTGAAATAGTGTCACCCTGAGTTTTCTTAGCACAAAGTCCAAATAGGCTAAAAGTGACAGTGCTTTACAACTTCACTCAGTATATCACATTTTTTTTTTCAGCGTGCTCAATCCTCCTTCACAGCATCATCCTCCTCTATGCACATGACTGAAACCCAGCTTACTCACCAGATTTCTATGACCACTTATTGCTAAGTAGGTCTAAGTGCGCTCCACATAGAGGGAATTTCTCATATCACAGGCTAGTGTCCCATGTGCTCTGATGCGGTGGTGATTAATAAGGTAACATCTGTTTACATATTATTTGACAAGGCAGGCCACTGGACTTGCTTGACCCTTGATCTCTGAGTCTGGCTGGGGTCTCTTTCCACCCAGACCGGTTGGAACCCCACAAAAAAAGCTGTAAAATCTTAATATACTTTCATCCATTCTTGTTTATCCCACTCTTGGTCATCAAATTCTACATAGACCTTAAGCTTAGGTCACATAGCCAGCATCAGGACCTTACATCCAAAGCAATGGATCTGCCAAATGCAAAAAGTTCCACACAATAAAATAGGGTAAACATATGATCTGCTTACCTGGGAATGTAATGCCTGATGTCAGAAAGCTCAGGAGGCACTCACTGCACAACCTGTTTTGGTAAATATGATCATGTGATGGGTAGGAGGAACAGTGCATGATGTTCTCATTGAGGTAGGAAGAGCACAAAACCTTAAACAAAAAGGAAGACTGAGGAAGATAAGGAGGGGCATCTTGCAAGACAAGGTTGCCAGCTAAGAGGCTTAAAGTGGAGTTCTGCTAAAAAAAAAAGAAAAGTCAGCAGCTACAAATACTGTCGCTGCTGACTTTAATTAATCGGACATTTACCTGTCCCAGGGTCCAGTGATGTGGGGGAGCCCAGCCCTGTTCGTCTCCCCCTCCTCTCTGCGCGCACCGGCATTGTAAGTGTGGGTGTCCAGCTGTGGCTTCACAGCCAGGCACCCACTGCGCATGCGAGAGCTGTGCCGCGCGCTGTGACTGGCCGGGCAATCATCTGGGACCTGTGACATGTCCCAGATGATTGCCGAGAGGGAGGGGGGAGAGGTGATCTCCCTTCCGGTGCCGTGGTGCGCCGGCAGGAATTGGGAGCTGGGACCCTCTGAAAAGAGGGTCCCGGCTCCCTCCCCAAAAAAAAGACATGCCAAATGTGGCATGTCGGGGTCACCTCCCTTAAAGCTGAAGTTCCATTTTTGGGTGGAACTCCGCTTTAACTAACCAAAGTGAAAGCAACAAAGTAGTCCAACTTCTGAGAGAGAGAGACACACATGAGAGATCTCCAATTGCGGTTCAAAGGGAGGATAAGTGACACATGTCCATATCTCAAGTAGGTAGATCAGAAGCTTGACTTCCAGAGTTTCTGCATGTAAAAGGTGATCAGTACATTTCTCCAGCTAGAAAAGCTCATATCTTTGGTGAGGATCTTCCTTCAGAGGGGCAAGATTTATCTGCCCTGAGACCCCATTGATGGTCATATTTCATGCAGAATTACCCTAAGGCCCCGTTCACACCTGAGCGATTTTCTGCTTGAAGCGCTAAAGCGCTCGACAAGCCAAATCCCATTCATTTCAATATGTTCACATATGAGCATTATGTTGCCTAAAACAAAACGCCTGTCGCTCAAAAAAGTACATGAGCTTCTTTTTGGCAGCCTACAAGCATTTTTGGCCCCATCGACTTCAATGGGAATGACTGACTGGAGCTTTTTACAAGCTTTTGATTGCTAGTTTTCTGCTCAAAATACGCTTCTATAAGCTTTAAAATAGATTGTATAAAGCTGCAAAAACACTTTAAAAGAACGCAAGTACATTTCTACTCTCAGGTGTGAATTGAGCCTAAAAAGATGTGAAAGGAACCTAAAATGGTCCTTCTGGAAAATGAATCACTCCCTGAGTCAGAAGAACTTTTATTGCTTGTAACAGAGCTGTAGCTTTATGCGGAGAAAGAGGAGGCACTGAAGAAAAAAAAAAAAAAAGAACTATCAGAAGCAGGAGATATCTTGTATTTTTTAGGATGCCATCTCCCATACCCAGACATTAGAAATGTTTTGGAGTCGAACAGCTGGTTGAGGGTCAGAAGAGCACAGGAGGAGGGTGGGACGTGATGTGGACGTGACTCGCACGCGTTAGGGGAGGGGCCTGATGGCGGTGCCTGTGAGGGTGCATGGAGGAGGCTATGTTGAACCTGCGGGAGCCGAGTGGGGTGAGAGACCGCAAGGCCCAGAGAATGATAGCCCCTGAGATCCACAGACCGTAAGCGGAGGACCTGGTGGGAAAACGGTGTATGCGAGGTGAGCGGAGGAGCACGCCGGGAGCCCGTCCGGGCCGGCTGGAGCCCGACGCCTCCCTCCCCTCTTCCACTCTCCCGGACAACCCCCGGCAAGCCATAGGATTGGCTGGAGACAAAAGGACAGCAGTATGTGCCTGAGGAACGTGGGGACGGAATAACAAGCAGATAAGGTATAGGGGGGAAGGTACTGCGCTAACCAGAAGAAAGCTGTAAATCTCTGTCTGTGGTCAATTAATAAAATGACATAAAATCGCATAATAAATCGCATAAATAAGTGTTGACACTAAAAAACATTCAAGTCTTAATAATCAGCATCATGTGTATGTGAAAAAAAGTGCATAAAAAATCCTTTTCAATTGGTATATACTAAATGACAAAAAAATTGCATGTTAAATCGCATAAATAAGTGTTGACACTAAAAACATATAAATCTAGATAATCATGTGTTGGTGCACAAAAGGACATAAACACTACTTCATGTGAATAATTCTGAATAAAAATACATAGAATAAATCAGAAATAACCATCAAAAACATATCCTTATAAATGGTGCAAAACGTACAAAGTGCCAGTGCTTAAAGGTGATCTAGATATCGCAAATAAAACACATCAATCCAACACAATATGGATAATAAATAATATAAATAAATGTCCCAATAATAGTGATATACAATATATTGTGCTGGCCTGCGAAACAAATGACCAATGACATGCCAGTAAGTGCAGCAAACTTAAAGTGCCAGTGTAAGAGTCATTGAAGGTGCAAAAGCAAGTTCTGGTGTATTCAATAAAACAACAGTGGGGTGTCTGGGATGCAATTCAGTCAGTGTCCTCTTCGTGCATAAAACACTAATGTAAGCAGTGGCCCCTTACCTAGCGGTGCTAGGTCAACCGCATGAATTGTAGCTAAAACGTCAGGTCCTGAGCCTCAATCGTGTCCCTATATCCACGCTTGCCGGTGTTGGGTTATCCTAATGGCAGCTGATTACAAGTGGCTATGGTCCTATCAGGGGTCCTGGACCAGCGCGATCCTAGCTCAGCCTCCACATCTCAGGTATGTATGTACAGGAATATGCAGGACAAAGGTACTTGATAGTGAAGTATGTATTAACCAGGTAATGCTTTATTAAAAATCTTTAAGTAGATGTACTCACATAAAAACAATGCAGAGCAAACCTCTCTCCTACGAGCAGCGAATTCGTTCTGTGTCTAGCAATGTGAAACAGCCTATTCCGTCCCTACGCGTGACATCACCGATCACGTGACTTCTTCATTAAGGTAAATGGAATATTGTCAGCCCCTTTAGGATGTACAACGGTACGAGACAGGGTTGCCCCCTGTCTCCGCTGTTGTTCGTGCTGGTGCTAGAGCCACTATTGGCGACGGTGAGGGGAAATGTGGATATAGGGGTTGTGGAGATAGGAGAGGAGACACATAAGTTAGCTGCATTTGCTGATGATGTCCTGTTCTATATATCTAACCCCCGGGTATCTCTCCCCAATCTGCTGAAGGTGTTAAAGGAAGATGGTGAGGTATCTAATTTCAAGATTAACCCAAGCAAATCAAAGATTATAAATATTGTTTTGAGAGTATGGGATTTGTTGCACAAACAGAATAAATGGGAATCTAATTCACCACTAATGACACTAAAAGAGAATAATTATTTTGCACCAGGGAAAAGCACGATAGGGGTAAATTGGATTAAAAAAGATCACCTACAATTACGGCATATAATACAAAGAGGGAAAATTTGTTCACTGCAGGATTTAAAAATTAAAATGGATTGGTTTATAATGAATGAATGGCGGTATCTACAGCTTAAACACTTCGTAATGGCACTACCACACCCGTTGAGAGGAGGGGAGGATTTGACAGCAATAGATCGATTATGCGATACAGAAACAGCACGGGGTGGTATTTTACGGATATATAAAATCCTTGTAGAGGGAAGGGAGTTTGAAGTTCGGATGTATATAAAAAAATGGGAGAGGGAAACTGAAAACAGGGGGAGAATCAAGAGATAGGATAAATTTTGAGATTGGTACACTGATCCTCAGTTAATAATAGAATAATAGAAATAAACTACAAATGCTTAACGAGGTGGTATAGGACCCCAGACATAGTAGGAAAATACCACAAGGGGCAAACAACGGAATGTTGTAGGGGATGCAAACAGACAGGATCTATGGCCCATAGCTGGTGGAGTTGCCCTAACTGAAAGAATACAGGAACTCGATACTGATACATTTGATAGATGCAGCTAAGAGTCTGATCCCAAAAAATTGGAAGGTAGTGGATAGCCCAAAAATAAGCGAATGGTTCGATAGAATAGATGAAGTTTGTAGTATGGAAGGACTTATGCCGCGTACACACGGTCGGACTTTTCGTCTACAAAAGTCCGACAGCCTGTCCGACAGACTTCCGGCGGACTTTCAGCGGACTTGCAGCAGACTTTCTAACGAACGGACTTGCCTACACACGACCACACAAAAGTCCGACGGATTCGTACGTGATGACGTACACCGGACTAAAATAAGGAAGTTCATAGCTGGTAGCCAATAGCTGCCCTAGCATGGGTTTTTGTCCGTCGGACTAGCATACAGACGAGCGGACTTCGGGGTCCGTCGTACTTACGACGTAAAGATTTGAAGCATGCTTCAAATCTAAAGTCCGTCGGATTTTAGGCTAAAAAAGTCCGTTGAAAGTCCGGAGAAGCCCACACACGATCGGATTACCAGCCAGCTTTAGTCCGTCAGCGTCCGTTGGACTTTTGTAGACGAAAAGTCCGACCGTGTGTACGCGGCATTAGATTCTCTGAAGAAGGTGGGAAAGAGGAGTTCAATAACAAAAGATGGGAAAAATGGAAACTGTTCAAACTGACTAAAGAATATAGCGAGGTAAAAAGGGTCTAGGAGTAGGGGGAAAGGGGGGTGTGGGTGGGGGAGGGGATATGGTGGTAAATTTTAGGGGAGGGAAGGGGAAGGAGTATTCTGTTGTAACCAATTATGTTTTATTACTCCTGTTGTGAATACAGGAGTCGAAAGGATGTTTTTTCTTACCCCTGTTTTTTTGTATATGAAAATTTGGATAAACAAAGATTTAAAAAAAAAGAAATGTTTTGGAGTCAAATATATTAACAGACATCCCTCCACCTTAGTCCATAGCTCAGGCAGTTCTTCTTTCGAAAGATTTTTTGTTAGAGGACTTGGCACTACAGGGTTGTCTAGACTTAGCTTTGGTCTTTGGCTTAGAGAAGCAGGAGGATTTTGCAAGTCTCCTGTGACTTAAAGGACCACCTATGTGCATGAAAAAAATAGGATGTTTCTTTCTGCAACAAAGACTTTGCCTTGCAGGCCTAGAAAAGGTGTGTATTTTTCCCCACTAATGGCATGCCTAATTCTCTCCTCCAGAAGCACCAACAAGCCATTTCCTAAGAAAGTGAGTTGGAGTAAGGGTCACATGGATGCTTTGCCCACTGACCAGCTATTCAGCCATAAAAACAGCAGAGCTGATGTGAGTAAGCAAATGTCCAGTGTCCAATATGCCTAAAGCATATACAGTTAGGTCCATGTAAATTTGGACACCCCAAGTGCCAGGGATTTGTAAGATAAATATATGGAGTATTTTGTGGGGAGAGGGCCGTTCCTTGGCAGGAATTAATTTAGATGAAATCTAATTAGGTTTGTTTTAATGGCTTCCTGTCCAAAATGTCTTTAGTTTTTGATGCTTTTATGACATGTGTTACTACATGACTACTTTTTTTGGATCTTTAATAAATGTATTTGTGTATTTCTCTACTGTTGTCTCTCCCTCTCTGTGTAATATATATCTACAAGAATGCGTGTCTTGTTCGGCACTTGCTTCAATTTTAAATTTATACCTTAATTAAGATAAGCTGTCACTATATCCTCAGAAATGTAAAGAAAAACATTTATTCTTATATGTACTCTGTTTTTCTCTATATGTGCATTTGGCTACATATGTCAACTATATTTGTATGTACTATATAAATCAATCTTTCTCCTGCAAAATCTAAATTTCATTTGGATTAGCTACAATTTGAGGGAATTGACAACATGTACTAAAAGCACAACTGGACATGATAAATATACCAAGTTTAAAAATTACAGATTAGCGAGCCAAGAAATAATAAGCCACACATTGTTGTGTCAACACATTTTTAGTTCAAGCACATCCCATGGGGATGTTGTAAACAAAACAATATTTAGCTAACATTGAGCAGAAAATCTTTGTGTTTGAACATGTCAGCACTAAGCTATATGGCAAAACACAACTCTTGCTAGTGTCAGTAATTCAGGGGAGTATTGTAGGCCAAACAAATATGACTATGCAGAGGTGCTCTGACAATAAGTCTTGGTAATGGTTATACTAAGTAGAGATTATTATAACAAGATATATATAGATCTACATCCATTTTGTGAAAAATTATCCATTTTAGATACTCAAAAACACATATATATATTGTGGAGATGTGACCCCCATGTCACGGTGTATATTGGCAGATTACGCCTGATCCTCCCAAGAAAAGAGCTCAGGGCTCAAACTTGGAGACAGCTCCGCTGGGCAGACAAGAAGTCTGGCCTAAGAGGTCGGGAGGGTCCCAGTAGGAGACAGCTCTTTTGCTGTGTGAAGCAAAGTGATGTGTACTGTGTCTCTGCCTTAAGGAGACAGTAAGGAGACAGTAAGGCAAATACAATTCTGAAGGAACTGTGTTTCTATTACTATAAAAATGCATGTTGTTGTTCATAGTAACAAAGCCAAGGTTAATCGTGAGACCTATGGTGGATGGTGGAATGATCCTGATGAGAGTCCTGGCTGGTGGGCTCAAGAGGAATTATTACAGCCAGTTGGATAGGGCTGGAGAAGTTCTGCATGGAGTGTGAGGTCTCCCATAGCAACCAGTGAAGTGTCGTCTGGATGGTGGGGCTGCTATGAAGAGGTGGCTCACTATTCCCACAAAGAGATCTGGGAGGACCAAGAGTCTTTCATTTCACTGTGTGACCGCATGGGGAAATACAGCAGGAGAGAGCAACAGGCGGACTGAAAGTTCAAGAGGAGAGCGGTTACCTGTAGCAACTGCTTTGATTTCAAGTCTGCAGACTGGGTGAGAAAGACTGACTATGTGACTGTGCACATGGGAGTGGAAGTGACCCCAAATTGGAGATCCCTTGTTTGTGCTAAAAAGGACTTGCCTTGCTGCAGTGCCCTGTTCAGTGGGAGGCAAGTGTTAAATCTAAAGCTGATAATCTGTTGCTTAATGGTGAGAGTAAAAATGCTGTGTTAAATAAGGGGTTAATGCGACCTGCTGAAACAGCAGGTTCATATAAAGCTAATGAAGCATTGTCAGTACACAGTGGTGAAAGTGTGGTATTGCAGTCAGTTAGGACAGGGGTGACCACTAAGGATGAGCTCCAGCGTGTTTGCAAAGCCCACTTGCAGAGCCCGCCAGGAAGTTGGCACTGTGCTGCGCTAATCACAAGCAGCGAGATATTGTCCGGATGCGCGGCTGCAGAGATCGGGAAATGTCTCACTGCCTGTGATTAGCGCAGTGCAACTGTGGAAGTCAGGAATGATAATGAGAAATGTATTTCTGACAACGCTGATAATGGTGTTGAGAAGTGTAGTACTGACCAGAGCAGTGTTTCAGATGCTGTTGAGCCTCTTGGTCTATGTCCCATTGGATGGATGTAGTGCTACAGAGCAAAACTTATTGGGAAGAGACTAATTGCAATGGTGGAAGAAATTTCTGTAGGAAAAAGTGAAGTGAACACTATTGCTTCTGTGCCAGGAGATGGGGCTGAACAGCTTATAAGCTAAGGTGCATTGGCTATTGCAGAGATTAACCCTCTTATGACTGAAGGTCTGAGCGAGTGTAAACACACAGTAGAAATCTTGTCCACAATGCATACAGGGAAAAATTATGTGTATTTTGTGATGACAGACTTGCTTAAAAAAATGCTAGCAGCATGGTGTGTGAGTGTACAGCTGGGGTATATCTTACCATCCTCTCCTGCGTTTGGAGAACTGGTACCACGGGGTACTGCTGGTTGGAGCTGGATATTGCAGGCTGTATGGTGCAGAAATAACCAATGGTGGAATCACAGTGTGCTGATTGCTTCATACAGAGGTTGTGTAAGAGAGGCACTCTGGCCACTGTTGGACAGGACAGGTATCAAAAATACCAGCGGTAAATGAAGTTGTAAAAGGGACAAGTGAAAAAAAAAATGTATTGGAAAAGGTGTGTTGCAAGAACAGTCACTGAAGTAGTGTTTGACAACAGGGGGCAATGTGAAACTGTGGGAAGGTCCCATAAGGAGTAACTGCTTTCCTGTATGTGGTCCCTCCTCAGACACTGTCCTAGTGAGCAACAGGACAAGTGTTCTCAATGTTTTTGACAATGCTGGGGTGTATATTTCTGAGATATCGGTTGCCAAGGGTAACCCCACAGGTAGCAGCGAACCTGAAAAATAGATAGTGCTGGTTGAGTCAGGTGGAGAGACAGGTGTGATAGAAGTAGGCCCCCTACAGTCCTGGGAGAGTAGGTCTGGGGAAGGTGAAGAGAAAGGTAGAACAACCATTAGAAAGATCAGTGGGACCCCAAAGGTCAGGAAGAAGTGCTGCTGGAAGCACACCCTGAAAAAGATGTGGGTGGAGTGCCCCTTTAAAAGGGATGTCAGTCAGGGATGGGCCCTTGTAGGTGAGAGATGGCACAGATGTGCCAAGTTGAGGAGGATAGGTTGATGTGTTACACCCCCTGGGGTCGAAACGGGGGGGATATGTGGAGATGTGACCCCGTGTCACGGTGTATATTGGCAGGTTACGCCTGATTTTGGTAGGCTTGTTAACTGCACACCTGTGGCTTCATAATCCTTCCAGGAAGAGAGCTCAGGGCTCAGACATGGAGACAGCTCAGCGCCGCAGACAGGAAGTCTGGCCTAGGAGGTCGGGAGTGTCCCAGTAGGAGACGCTCCAGGAGAAAGAGACAGGAGGTCTCGGAGTCTAAAGCCTTGTTAACACAATCTGATTGTTGGCCAACCGAGCGTCTGATTTTTGTCCAAAGGGCGTGTGCCAGGAACTTGTCTTGCATATTAACAGTACACAATTGTCGGCCAACAAACACAAACATGGTGATGTACTACGAGACTATAAAGAGGAAGTTCATTTCTCAAGCGCCATCCTTTGGGCTCTTTCTGCTAATTTTGTGTTAGTAGACGTTTGGTGAGTGTTGATTCACGCTTTTCAGGTTGTATTTTTCAGTTAGTTTCTGAGCGGCCATTCGTCAACCAGCCATGTTGCGGAATCGGAGGAGAGAACTTGCTATTATTGCGCTTGGAGTTATTGCTTTGACCCAAGTCCAGGAACAGGAGGAGTTCTTGGACCAAAAATTGGTTGCTTAATTGTGACCAATTATGTCATATTGCTGCGGGAGCTCCAGGAGAATAATCCGGATGATTTTCGGAACTATCTCTGGATGACAGACCCCTGCTTTCACCAACTCTTGGCATTGGTGACCCCCTATATTAAGAAGCAGGACACATGCATTAGGCTTGTCATCACTCCAGAGCAAAGGCTCATAGCCACCTTGCGGTACTTGGCGACGGGGAGAAGTCTCCAGGACCTCAAGTTTACCACTGGGTTCTCCCCCCAGGTTCTGGGGCTCATTATTCCAGAGACCTGCTCAGCCATTATTCAAGTCCTGCAGAAGGACTATATTAGGGTAAGTTTTTTTCTTTAAGATCACATTCTATGTATTAATGTTTGCTAATGTTTTGTATTAATCTGTTGATTACATAATTATCAATACTGTAATATGCTGTGAATGTCCTCTTTGTCCTCATGTATGCTGTAAGCTTTTCCTGCTCCTTTTTTGGCCTACATGCATATTTTCCATAATTAACCTCCCCAGCATGATATCCTGGGCCCATACACACCTAGCCTAGTAACTTAACAATGTTTTTTTGTCAGCTACATTTTGGGGCTTACCCTAAACAACTCCTAAAATGTGTACAAATGTTATTGTTGTCCTCAAATTCATTTTTTGGGGCCCAAACTCATTTGGAACCCCCCCCCCCCCAAAAAAAAATGCTGAGTCAACAGATACAGATACTCTATCTGCTGACTTTGCAAAACCCATACACACTATCCCTCTTTTGTGTTCATATTTCTATATAAATTCACCAAACCATGTAGTGCAAGGGCCTGCCTGATTACCTACAAATTGTAACGTAGAAAGTTTTTCTGTCTCCTATTATATTGATAGGTTTTTTCAGAATGTCAAAATGTGCTGCAATTTGGACAGTGTGTATCCAGATTTTTAGATTATGACACTTCTTACCTGTGCACTGGGCTGCCAATAGTGTAAGTAAGGAGGGGCTGGCCAAAGTATCACAGATTATTTATGCAAACAGCTATCATGGAAGTGGAGAGGGTTATCTGTTCAAAACATCTACCCATTACCTCCCCCACCCTAAAAATGTGCTAATGGGCCACCAGAGGGGGTGATGAATCAGATAAGTTGACCTTATACTTTTGTCTTTAAATACTTATTTAAGTTTTATCCTTATGTTGGCTAAGCATCTTTGTGTCAAATCTGCTTGCAATGTTATGTGCAGAAGTAGTAATTTCTTTTTTTCTTTCTTAAGCCACAGTTTCCTTCCAACTCAGAGCAATGGCAGGACGTTGCAGCTCAGTTCCACCATCAGTGGGATTTTCCCAACTGTGGTGGCGCTATTGATGGCAAGCATGTCCTGATTGTCCCACCACCCAAATCTGGCTCATATTATTTTAATTATAAGGGCTTTTGCAGCATAGTCATGCTAGCTGTAGTGTGTGCCAACTATGAGTTTTTGTATCTGGATGTTGGGAAGAATGGCCACAACTCTAATGGAGGAGTGATTATGCAGACAGAGTTCTACAAGTGGCTCCAAAATGGCACCTTAAACTTGCCACCTGCTGCGGAGAATGTTGAGGGCCTCAATTTTGTTTTTGTTGCAGATGAGGCCTTTATTCTGGGGAACATCTGATGAAGCCGTTTCCTATGGGGAACCTCACCCCAGAGCAGAGAATATTCAATTACAGGCTCTCTTGTGCCAGAAGGGTGGTTGAAAACACCTTTGGCATCCTATCGAGTCGTTTCAGGCTGTTTTTTACTCCAATCAACCTGGCACTCTACAAGATCAACCATGTGGTCCTGTGCGGTTGTATTTTACATACATTTTTTAGTGAGGCATGCTACCAGCTACCTTGCCTCACTGCCAAGTGATGTGGACCCTGCAGTCGCAGGCCCAGCTGAAGAGGCCGCATCTCAGTCATCTGTGGGTGTGCTGACGCCTATTGAAAATGCCCATGCTGGATTGCCCTCACAAATTGCCAGAGATTTACAGCAGAAATACCTTGATTATTTTGTGGGTAGAGGGGCAGTGGCTTGGCAGCAAATTGCAGCTGATCATGCCTAATATTTTTTTGAGATCATAAACTCATATTTCATTTGAACTACTGTTGTCTGTGTTTCTTATCTGTCTATGTTCACAAATGGGCTTTATTTTTGCCACTTGCTCCAATAGTGCAAATGTACCTTATTTGCTACATGAGGTGACAATATCTTCTTCAGCTAACTATTATGGTGTGCTGTGGGTCTGCCACACACACACAATGTTTTTGTTCTTAATGGATCTAATGCATGAAGTTCAAAAACATTATGCCTTTTCAACTCTTATAATTTTTTTGAGGACTAAAAATTGCGGGAGTTGGCCACATTTAAGAGCACATTGTTACTGTAACTACAACAACTTAACAAATACACTGGTATTGAGTATTGAAATAATAAGCCACACATGGTTTATTAAAAAACATTTTACTCAAAGCACATTCACATGTGCATTTTAACGTTTTAAAACAAACCAACATCTTGGTGTATAACATATATGTTTTGCATTATTTCTTCTTTTTTGGGGCTAAAACAGGCATGTTCCAAAACATTAGATACACATCCCAAATTCAGGAACCTACAAAGTTCGATTTTGGTAAAGTGAAGGCCAAATGAGACATTAGTATCCCAAGACTGTGTGGATGTTGTAGAGGCATAACAATTAAATTTCCCTTATGATCCCATGCCGCAAATCTGTGTAGTTACAAGCTTTTTTTCTAAACCCACAGAACACGCAGTGTGTCACAACATGTGCTATCTCCCATCACGGGGTATCAATGGACATGTTTCAGGGGTGCAACCCCTTCCTCTGAGCTACTTTAGTTATGAGGAAGGGGTTGTACCCCCAAAACGCGTCCATTGATACCCAGTGATAGTAGATAGCACATGTTGACACGTGTGTTTTGGGGCATTTTGAAAACTAGTTGTATTGAAATACACACATTTTAAGCATGGGATCATGAAGGAAATAAGAATGTTAAGGCACAATTTGAGGGCACCTTCAAATTTTGGGTTTTATAGTCTTAAAAATACAGAAACATTACAATTCACATTAGTTAGGGTAGTGTTTCCCAACTCTCCTCCTCAAGATGCAAACCCAGGTCATGTTTTCTATACTTGTAGAATTTGGCACAGGTGATGTTGTCATGTACTGTTAGTAATTCGCACAGTCATTTTTAGACTGAGGAAAATACAGAAAGCATGACCCGGTGGTGTACCTAGAGGAGTGGAGTGGAGAAACACTGAGTTCTGTCACTAAACTTTCACATTTCAAAGTCCTAAAAACATGGGTAGACTCTGGTACGACCGCATCTAGAGTATGCTGTCCAGTTCTGGGCACCAGTCCTCAGGAAGGATGTACTGGAAATGAAGCGAGTACAAAGAAGGGCAACAAAGCTAATAAAGGGTTTGGAGGATATTAGTTATGAGGAAAGGTTGCGAGCACTGAACTTTTTCTCTCTGGAGAAGAGACGCTTGAGAGGGGATATGATTTCAATTTACAAATACCGTACTGGTGACCCCACCAGTACCCCACCAGGGATAAAACTTTTTCGCCGAAGGGAGTTTAACAAAGACTTGTGGCCATTCTAAAATTAGAAGAAAATAGGTTTAACCTTAAACTATGTAGAGGGTTCTTTACTGTAAGAGCGGCAAGGATGTGGAATTACCTTCCACAGGCGGTGGTCTCAGCAGGTAGCATCAGTAGTTTCAAGAAACTATTAGATAAGCACCTGAACGACCACAACATACAGGGATATACAAGGTAATACTGACATATAATCACACACATAGGTTGGACTTGATGGACTTGTGTCTTTTTTCAACTTCACCTACTATGTAGCTATGTAACTGTGGTAAATATTAAAAGGGCGAACAGGAGCCAACAAGTGGAACAAAAAACTTCAGAACAGGCAAGAGGAAATTAAAATTTGGCAAGTATGTCCACAAAATCTCAGATTCTTTGCTGTAAAGCAGTGGCAGCCTCCTTGATTTGCTCCAGATCCTTCAAACAATGCAACATATCTGCACTCATTCTGCTAATAGTGCATCGTGGAAGATCATGACCTAGTAAGAAGAGTAAAAAGTATTAACCTCCTTGGAGGTATTGCTGAGTGTGGCTCAGGGTGAGATTTCAGTACCATTAGCGGTAACACCGAGCCACACTCAGGATTGCTTCGCTGGATCCTGGAAGGGGTTTCTTACCTTGTCCCCGGGATCCCGCGATGTACTCCCGCTGTGTACGGCGGCTGGATCCTCCGCTTGATCCTCTGTGTGTTCGGGCTTCCCTTCCCTGTGAGCGTCGCGATGCAGGGGATGGAACCGGCGGCAGATTCAAAAAGTATAATCCACAACACACACACCATACATTGTAATCTTATTGGAATACATTACTGTTTCTAATAAATTGACCTCAGTTTTCCCCCCAGTGCTTTATCCAGTGCCCTTGCCTGCAGTTTTACTGTACTTTCTGCCTGGAAACTGCAGAACGACAATGACATCAAAAAGGCCCGCCTCTACCTCAAAAGTGGTTTATGATGTGCTGGAAAACAGCGATAGTGATACAGAATCACTTGCAGAATTGAGTGATAGCGATTTGTGGGGAAGTTCATCATAAGACACAGAAAGTGATTTCTGCGACGATCCTGCGACTGACATGAGTGATGTGCGGACTTGGTGCTCTATCGACTGTGGTACGAATCACGTAGCGCCCCCAAGATTCCCATTTACTGGAGCACCTGGTATCAAAGTGGATGTTGAAGATGACAACCCCTTGGCATACCTCCAACTATTTTTGACCGATGAGGTTATTGATAAAATAGTTACAGAGACAAACCAGTACCAGGAGCAAGAAGCTGCTACACCTCGGAGGTTTTCAAGGAGCAGAAAGTGGGAACCAGTGACCAAAGAGGACATCTGGATATTTCTGGGCCTAATAATTCTTCAGGGAGTGGTGGGGAAACCCCTGCAGAAGTGGTATTGGACAACCAATAAATTACTAGCCACTCCATTCTTTGGCACGGTCATGTCGGAGTACAAATTTTTCTTGATAATGAAATATTTGCACTTTGAAAATAATGAAAAACTCAAGAAGATTTGGGAGGTATATCAGATGATTATGAAAAATTTCCAACAGAGCTATGTGCCAGATAGAGACATCAGCATAGACGAAAGTCTAATGGCCTACAAGGGAAGGCTCAGCTGGATACAATATATAGCGTCAAAGAGGGCACGATTTGGCGTAAAATCTTTCGTGCTATGTGAATCGAGCATTGGTTATATTTGGAATTCTGTCCTATACACCGGTAAAAGAACCAAATTCAACCAAAAATACAGTCATTATGGGATGACAACCTCTTCAGTTCTTTCACTGATTGAGCCATTGCTGAATCAGGGCTATTGTGTAACTACAGACAATTTTTACACTCTCCTGAACTCTATTTCTATGTACACACGATAGGATTTTCCGACAACAAAACTGTGGATTTTTTTCCGAAGGATGTTGACTCAAACTTGTCTTGCAAACACACGGTCACACAAATGTTGTCTGACATTCCGAACGCCAAGAGCGCGGTGACGTACAACACGTACGACTAGCCAAGAAAAATGAAGTTCAATAGCCAGTGCGGCTCTTCTGCTTGATACCGAGCATGCGTGGACTTTTGTGCGTTGGAATTGTGTACACACGCTCGGAATTTCCGACAACCTGCTCTCAAACAATTGTTGGCGAAAATTCCGACAACAAATGTTCTATGGAGCATACACACAGTTGGACTTTCTGACAACAAGCTCACATCAAACATTTATTGTTGGAAAATCCTATCGTGTGTACGGCCCATAAGACTTCCTTCTACAGGACAAAACGGATGCCTATGGAACTGTTAGGGCTAACTGGCGTGACATGCTGCCAACCTTTGGCAATAAGAAGCTCAAGACGGGAGAAATGGTTGCCTGGCAGAAAGGCAAAATGGCACTGCGATGGCGTGACAAAAAAAGATGTGTGCCTAATGAGTACGATCCATAACACCTCAGCTGTCATGATACACACAAAAGGTGGGAAAGACATCATGAAACTACAAGTGGTTATAGGCTACAACAGCACCATGGGAGGTGTTGACAGAGCCGACCAGGCAATTAAATTTTATCCAGCCATGAGAAAACAACAAAAAAAAATATTATCAGAAGATCTTCAGGCATCTTCTTAAACAATGCCTATGGAATGCCTTCATTCTACTAAAAAAAAAAAAAAAAAGAGTGACAAGCCTGTTGTTTATGCTGACTTTGTTTGGAAAGTTGCAGAAGGTATCTTTCTGAACCACCAAACACCAACGTCTGCAAACAGAGCTCGACGTCATGCTGCTGGTGTTGTCAAACCGGAACGCCTGACTGGTCGTCACTTTATGGACCACATTCCACCAACTGAAAAAAAAGGCAGCACCCACAAGGATGTGCGTAGTTTGTTGCTCAAAGCGTGATGACGCTGGAAGGAAAATCTGAAAAGAAACCAGGTTCTATTGTCCTGATTGTGACATTGGACTTTGTGCAGTCCCATGTTTCAAAATTTAAAAGGTCTAAAGCCCTACATAGTGAGTTATGGTCAAGTTACTAGTCAAATTCAGAGAATACTTACCTACCCAGTCTATTGTTGCTTGCAACCTGCTTGCCCTTCAGACACCTACTACTAGGAATGTACACACTGCAACTACTTTTTAATCTTGGCCCTGGTGCCTGGGTCTCCAAAACTCGGGTACCTAGCAACACTGCCAGCTCCTTCCACCTCTTCCTTCTCCATGCTAATGTTAATGCACTACATACTTTGCTAATGTGTGGAGTGTGTGTTTTGTTTGACATCTAAACACTTGACGTGTATACACATTTGAAGACAGGTTCCAAGAATACTTACTTGCACAAACAAGAGGCTCCTGAATACTTTCTTCCTCTTCTGGGTCACTTTGGCGCTCAGCGTGACTCGCGTCAGGGGATTTGACATCCACAAAGACAAGGTCTGTGCTGGGTCCAGGAGTCAGATCCCATGGCTCCAAACAAACATCCTGGGTGAGCTCACCACACTCACTTTCCTCTAAAAAGAAACAATACACCATTCATTAAGCCACCCCAAGTCCCATCTGTTTCTAGCATCCATTTTGCTACATTAGTTGACCAACCTTGCACTTGGTCTGATGTCAATGTTTGCTCCTGACTAGTAGACTCCACCATGCTGCACTCTGGTTGTTATTCCATGAAAAATGCATAGAAAAGGGAAGATGATGTAATTTTACAGAGGGCAAACACTGGACAAGTGCCAACATTTAAAAAGCCCAGTAGTTGCCCCCCATACCTCTTGTCTCCTATGGGATAGGGGATATATGATGATCATCCTAGCAGGCATGACTCTGTGATCCCCGGGGGCCTCTCCTCTACCCATGTCTACACTGGCAAGGCAGCATTAATGGGCAGTGATGAGCCAGGCAGCAACCAGAAAGTGTTCTTTATCCCTTAAGTTCTGGCCTAATCCCATGGCCTTGGGCCCACCTAAAAACACCCCTGTTGGTGGCTAAATGACTGTGTTTGAAGTTGTCACTTACGTTTTTGGGGGGGAAGATGGTCTTGTTGCCTCCCCTGTTGGGACCCTTTGTGGTGGCTTGACTGGAGCCTCCTTTTTGGTGCCTCCCTGTTGAAAGAAGAGAAAAAGTAAGTTCCAAAAATAAAGAAATGTCTAAAAACATGACCAAATAAGAATGTTCATATCTGTTTTATATTTACCTTCATCTTTAGAATACCAAGTCATACAAAGATTTTAGAAAACCTTATATAGAATTCTCTAGAGCTACTTGGAGAAAGAACATATACAGACAGCTAATTTACACATATACATATTTGTTAGATACAAATATTGCTCACTTATGATCTGATGTATGTACTCCATCTGGTCTTATTTTCGGTGCTTGAGATCAGACCATCGTTTTTGGATTTAGTCCTTTGATCGTTCCACCGAAAATTCTCTCTGCAAAACAGGGATGATTTTCTCCAAAATTATGTCCTTTCGGCTGTTGGGCCTTTCATAATTGCGCAGCTTGCAATTGTCATCGTGATTCTCTAGGATGAGCACCATCTCCACCATCTCACCCTTGCTCATGGGGGTTGCTTTGTGCCTCCTATGAGCTCCACCAACACAGGGCTGCCATGAATCCGCCATGTTGTCCCTCCCGAATGTTCCGCCGTGTGTGTCACATGTAGAAGAGAGATGATCATGCCCCAGTGTCATGACGCACTGAGAGCAGAGCTTCACGCATGCGCAGTGTGTATAAAGCCAGAAGGCACGGTCGATGGAACTGCCGTAGGAACGATCTTGGAGTGAAGGACGAATGATTGCCAATGCAAGAAAGGAGCCATAAAACGAAGGTACAATTGGAAATTGGGGCATAGATGGTTAGTGGCCTACACTGCTTAGATTGAGGCCTATATTGGGACCAGCTTAGGAGTTAAGCCAGACATTATGGTTTGTCTTGTGTTCTGTCTTGCAGGCATCATATCATTTATCATGACGGATAAATTTACTGCGCCTGATTTTCTACCCCAATTCATTGACCTGTACTGGGAGCTGCCCTGTCTCGGGAAGGTCAAGAGTAGAGACTACTCCAATAAAATATTGAGGAAGGCAGCTTTGGAGAAACTGCTCAAGTTGGTGAAACCAGTGTACCCCAGGGCAGACATCAACTATGTCAAGACAAAAATATCAAACCTGAGGAGTACTTTTAAAAGGGAGCTAAACAAGGTCATGAACTCAGAGTGATCTGGAACAGATGACATATATGTCCCCAGGCTGTGGTATTACAACAGCTTGCGGTTTTTGACTAACCAGACAGAACCCAGTCTATCGCTGTCTACACTCCCTTGACATCTGCTGAGGCCACAGCTCCTGAGGTCCACCCAGGTCCTGCAGCACAGGAAGAAGATGGGGAGGGGCCCAGCTTGACCCAGGTATAGCATTGTTGAACATATTTGTATCCAAAAATACAATGATGATAACTAGATGTTATTGTTAAAATATTTCTGCCTTAACAAAGTGGTTTCCATATCAATAGACGGTAGTGTCCAAAAATTATTTGAACAAGAATTAAAAATGCTGGGGTCAGAATGATAGTCTTTTCTATTTGTCCACATTCAATTTGCAACAGTGAGGAGATCAAAATTGTGTGTGATTGATGACCAACCCCTAAAAAAGATTCTAATTATGTCCCATTTTCATACACAGGAAAGTGTCAGTCTGGAGGAGCCAGCAGTCAGCAACCAGATGGAGTTGCAGTTCCCTCCCCTACGCCCTCCTGTAAAAGGGCCAGGAAGAGCAGGAATCTGAAGGAGACCACAGCTGCCTTCCTCAGCCAGGCCACTAAATTGCAGAAAACACGCACCTGTGTGATTTTGTGGCCCCACATCCACCACCTCCACAGCCACCTCACCCACCACAGCAGCATGGCGGTCAGTGGCAATAACAGCCACAAGGCCCCCAACAAGCCCGCTGGTCTGGAGATTTTCACCCCTTCCCCACTTACTAATTTCCTTATGATGATAATGATAATGATTTTATTTGTTATATTTTCTATATTTTTGTATGCATAGAATGCACTTTTTGGTTAAGTTCTTTGTATTTGGATGATAGATAGCATCTCTAATTTAATTTGCTTTATTATTTTATGCACAATAAAAAAATTGTGTAGAATAATACTTGGCTATGTGTTTTACTTCAAATGACAGTTTGGGAGTAGGCAGTTACATTTTAAAAAATACAATGTAAAATTAACAAGGGGACACCAACATAGTTGTATCTTTGATCCTAAAAACTATGGGATAATGGTGTTGTGGTAACTTGCCCAAAAAATAAAACAACAAGCATAATAATATTATCCTTGATATCGATAGAAAACAAATGCCTTTTAAAATAGGTTTGCCATAACTCCATCAGTGTCCCCAGCAAAGCAGCTTCATTATTATCCCATTAAAGAAGAAGAGAATGTACGCTGCATTTCGACATTTCATAATTTACCGCGTCACAAATTTTAATTCTCCATTACGAACGCTAGTTTACAAGACCGACCGCTTCCGGCTCGTTCCTTGTTTCCGATCATGCGTGTTTGTACTTTTGACTTTTGTGTGATGGACTTATGTACAGACGATACGAAAATCAGACAACAGACCACTGTCCACCGAAAATTTCCTAGCCTGCCATCCAACATTTATTGGCCGAAAGTTGGACAACAATTGTCTGCAGGAGCATACGAACGATCCGATTTTAAGACAACAGTCTGTCAACTAGGGATGGGCTTTATGTTCGGGTCAAACATGAGTTCGACTCGAACATTGGCTATTCGCCTGTTCGCCGAACAGCAAACAATTTGGGGTGTTCGTGGCAAATTCGAAAGCCGCAGAACACCCTTTAAAAGTCTATGGGAGAAATCAAAAGTGCTAATTTTAAAGGCTTATATGCATGGTATTGTCATAAAAAGTGTTTGGGGACCTGGGTCCTGCCCCAGGGGACATGTATCAATGCAAAAAAAAGTTTTGACTTTGCTTCCGCCCAGCAGTGTCATGGAGACGAGTGGGCGCCATCTTAGGGGGCGACGACAGAGCGAACGGGGAAAGCCAGAGGGAAATCCCTGTGAAGTCACCGTGTGTCAGAGGAGAGTGGGGTCACCGGGTGGCCCCGCCCTCCGTTACATAAGAAGTGTCAGAAGAACCGAAGCGTCACACAGCGGAAGACTCCCACTGATGTGGATCGTGCGGACAGAGTGGAGAAGAAGCTGGAGGAAGATGCGGGATGAGAAGAGCGGAGGAAGAAGAAGATGGAGGAAGAAGAAGAACACCGAAGAAAGACCAGAAGAAAGAAGATGGAAGAAGAAACGGAAAGAAGTAGAAATTAATAAAGGACTTGTCTAAAACCGTCTCCTGTTCTTTTTTAACCTTTTTGACACTTTTTTTGTGAAATGGTACCATTACCAATTCACACAGGGGGGGCCAGGATCTGGGGGTCCCCTTGTTAAAGGGTCTTCCAGATTCCCATAAGCCCCCCGCCCGCAGACCCCCACAACCACCGGGCAAGGGTTGTGGGGATGAGGCCCTTCTCCCCATCAACATGGGGACAAGGTGTTTTGGGGGCTACCCCAAAGCACCCTCCCAATGTTGAGGGCATGTGGCCTGGTACGGTTCAGTGGGGGGGCGCTCTCTCCCCCCTCTTTTCCTGCAGCCTGCCAGGTTGTGTGCTTGGATAAGGGTCTGGTATGGATTTTTGTGGGGACCCCACGCCATATTTTTTTTTACATTTTGGCGCGGGGTTCTCCTTAAAATCCATACCAGACCTGAAGGGCCTGGTATGGAATTTAGGGGGACCCCCACGCATTTTTTTTTAAATTTTGGTTCGGGATTTCACTGTGGGGAAATTCCATGCCGTTTTTATCAAACTTTTATGTGTATTGCCGGACCAACAATTCATTATAGCCAGCACTAGCGATAGTAGTTTTACATGACTTTTTTTCCTTTAGAAACGTCATTTTGCTGTCAGACTGTTCTAAACACGGGAAACATGCACCCCTTTACAGGCATACTATAGGCACCCCCCCAGGTACGAAATTTAAAAGAATATTACACTTTTATTGTTTCACTTTAAGCATTATTAAAATCACTGCTCCCAAAAAAGTCAATTTTTAAAACTTCTTTTTGCATTAATACATGTCCCCTGGGGCAGGACCCAGGTCCTGAAAACTTTTTATGACAATAACTTGCACATAAGCCTTTAAAATGAGCACTTTTGATAATTCATGTTTTTTGCATGTTCTGGATGCGAACCAAACCGGGGGGTGTTTAGCTCATCCCTACTGTCAACAAACAATCCCCTGCCAACAATCGGATCGTGTGTATGAGGCTTAAGGCTGCAGGTGGCAGCCTGTGTGTGCACGTCTGTAGCAGGAAGCTGACAGTGAGTAAGCCAGGAGGCTGAAGTTTGTGTTTAGACGGTGATGATGGAACCCCCTGTGCGGGAAGATTACTGTTTGAACTTTTTTGTTCTCTTTAAATAAAAGTGGGCTGCCATGCCCTAAAAACGTAGTCTGGAGTGACATGTTTCTGGAAAACTGCATGCACCACTTGAACCTAATCACCCCGATATCTTACAATATATATATATATATATATATATATATATATATATATATATTTTTTTTTTTTTTTTTTTTTTTAATCCTGATGTAGGATACTTGAAACAATTACTAGTTTCATGGCCGATTTGGTAATGGTTACATAAAATTTTTCTATGCTTACAATATGTTGGTATGTTGCTTAGTGCCTAGGAGCAGCGAACAAGGCTGGTTCAAGGGCCCCTTGCCTCATGTGGCTGTGTCATTATCCAGATCTGTAACAAACCTGCACTTGTATTTAAGTGACATGATATGTAAGGTGTGGGTCATGGGACTCCTGCACATATGCCTTTTGTATGTTGACCTTTGGCTTGGAATTCTATGTGGCATTGGACTCTATGTCACCCAAGGTCAGGTGGCCTTGGTGCTAAACTTAGGTTTAATAGCAAAGCAAAATGATGTGGAATTCACATTCAGGTGTATGTTCTCCAATAGTAAGGCTACTTTCACACTGGGGCATTGGGGGCATCGGCAGTAAAGCACCGCTATTTTTAGCAGCGCTTTACCGTAGTATTTGCAGAGGTTTTTGGCCGCTAGAGGGTCGCTTTTAACCCCCACTAGCAGCCGAAAAAGGGTTAAAACTGCCTGCAAAGCGCCGCTGCAGCGGTGCTATGCCGGCTGTCCGGCGGCGCTGACTATTGATTTCAATGGGCAGGGGCACTTTAGGAGCGGTGTATACACCACTCCTACATTGCTGCAAAAATGCGGCTTGCAGGACTTTTTTTGCTGCCCTGCCAGCGCACCGCTCCGGTTTGACAGTACCCGGGCTTTCACACTGGAGTGGCTCTTTACAGGTGCTATTTTTAGCGCTATAGCACCTCAGTGTGAAAGCAGTCTAAGGCAAACACCTTGTTTGTATGTCATAACATGTCATGCATTTACTTAGCTGAGGCCATTTGCAGGTCGCATGCCTATTCCCTCCATGATCTGCACATTACATGAGCACTGGTGAATGTGTCACACATTAGATATACAGTACAAACTTCACCTTTGTAAATATGAATGTTCACCTAGGCAAGCTAGAAAGTTGTAGGGTTACCAAATAAAGTATTTTTCAGATATATAATGCCCTTCCAGAAGCTCATAAAAGTTACAAATTTAAAACATTTTCTCTAAAATGTTAAAACAGGGTGAACATACAAAATAAACCCAGAAATACAAGCAAAGAGATAATACAACGCAGGTTGAAAGTAAGTTAGTTAGAATTTAGACAGCAGGTCAACAAAGTCTTACATTATGTGCTGTAAAGCTGTTGCAGCCTCCTTGATTTTCTTCAGTTTGGAGCAACACTGAAAACTTATCAACAGTTATCCTGGCAACTGTACAACTGGCAATACCATGACCTGTTAATAAGAAAAACAATTAGTAAATGCCTTCAAGGACTAGAAGTGGCTGTGACCCTACATACTGTTTTCAAGAAATGTTCTTTTGTATCTAAACTTAATACTTACCTACCCTGTGCATTGTTGGGGGAACATGCTTGCCCTTCTGACACCTACATTACATGAATGTACACACTGAAAAGACTCTGTAAAGTGCACATGCGCACGGTGCCTGGGACAGTAATGCTGTAGCCAAGCTCCGCACACCGCCGGCTTTAAACAGCTATCTACAGCGCAGGATTTGCCATACAGACCGGACACCGACCCACCAGAGTACCGGAACCCACGGGGACTGAGATGAGACGCCAGAAGCATCAATATAAGCAGAAAACAAAGAGAAAACAGCTGCGGCGGCTTCCTTCTGCACAGCCTCACTCTCCCAAGATGGCGCCGGGTAAGCAGGATGCACAAGGCGGCCAGGGCCCTGAACAGCCTGACTCCCCACAGCAATCTCACCCCTCTCACATGGCGGCACTGAGGGACCCCTTCTCCTCCCAGTCATCTGGGGACCCAGATGAGGAGCTGCAGGGAGCGGTATCCCCCTCCCCGTCCCTGTCCACCGGAGCATCCCTGGGACATCCAGATCAGGCTGGATCACCGGGCTCATCCATGGACAGGAACATAGCAGATCTGGCTGACTCCATGTTTAGTCAGTCCAGCCCAGCCCCAGCAGACCCCTCACTTCCACATACCCCTTATGCAGGAGATGCAATATTGCTAGCAAGATTCTCGGCTATGTTGCAACAGGAGCTAAAGCATGCTCCATCATACCTAATGACATTAAACAAGACATACAAAGCTTTGGACTCAGGGTGGACACGATTGAAACAAAGGTTGATAAAACTGCACAGAATAAACCAAAATTCCAGGACGGCAGCAGAAATAAAGGGACGATTAGATGAGGCCTATGCTAAAATTGAAGATTTAGAGAATAGGTTCTGTCGTTATAATATCCGCATATGAGGACTCCCAGAAACCCACATAGACTTGGAGGGAGCCATGCACACCCTCATGAAGGAACTAATACCTGATATATTACCACAGTACTTAGAAGTCGACCGAATCCACAGAGCCTTGACAGCTCCAAGGACTGATGGTCTTCCTTGCGACATTATAGGGAAACCACACTATTATAAAATCAAGGAGAAACGAATGGCGGCTTCCAGGCACAAATGGGATTTAAACCTACTGGGATCCCCGATCCAACTTTTCATGGACCTCGCCCCATCCACAGTGCAAAAACGCCGCACCCTAAAGCCACTATTACAACAATTACAGAACTGCCAAATTAAGTACAGGTGGTCTTTCCCCTTCTGTCTCTCCTTTACATACAAAGGCAAGAATCAATCCTTCTCAAATTATCACGATGGAGAGGGGCTCCTACTGGAATTGAGAATAATTTCAAGAGACCATTCGCCCACGCCACCCACCAATCACCAGAACAGAGCTTTGTCCCCCATTTGGTCCTCTCAACGGCCCAGGAACACCGGAAGAACCCTGACGCCAACCTGAACAGATCAGTTTGAATCCCCCCCCCCCCAACAAGGGGACTTGCTTCTACCCATGGGAAAGCAAGGCTTTAAAATTATGACAGTTACTATATAGTTGATGAGTTACAGGTCAAAACCTGTAACTTATTGTTCACTAGGTTACATTTCTTAAAGTTTGAATGGTGTGAACGAATTGATTTACTATACAGAAGCAGGGTCGGCTGACCCACCATATACACCGTATGAGGCAAGAAGAGGCTAGAATGCCTTGGGTGCTCATGATGGACTCCTGCTAGACCATTCGGTTGTCACTAATTTTTCTGTCAGTTAATTTCCTGCAAATTTTTTTTCTAGGATTAAGATTTGAAGCCGGGGTGGACATGCATGCCACTCTAATGATCTTGTTCTCATTTTGGGTGAGAGCAACTTCACACACAATCCCCAGGAATTTTACCTGGATTGGACCCTGTCACTAAAGTGACAGGGCTGTTTGCTAAAATGTTGTATTTTATGCTAATAGTTATGTTCTGGAATTTTCCCCAGAAATTACTAATCTTTCTTAATCGTTTCTTTCTTCTTGTCTTCTTCTATGGGGTGGTGCCCCCCCCCCCTCCCCCAAGCCGGCTTCACCCCTGTGGACTACTGAAGCCTCCTCACCCTCAAACTCGGGTAAACAGATGGCCCTGTGTCTAGGATTGGGTAAGTGTGCTCTGCAGAACCACTATGGCGATTGATCACCAAACAAGATACACCATCATCACACACAATGTGCAGGGCTTCAACTCCCCTACTAAGAGAACGAAAGCCTTCACCTACTATCACAAACAGGGGGCGGGGTGTACAGCCCCCTGATGCTACAGGAGACTAATTTTTATAAAACCTCAACCCAACAATACCTTAGCACAAAATACCCACAGTTTTATACCTCCTTGGGCACGGAGAAAAAACTCGGTGTAGCTATATGTTTTTCTTGCAAAGTACCATTTGTCCCTATTACTACCTATTACTATAATTAAGGATAAACAGGGTAGATACATAATGGCAGTAGGCCACATAAACGATCTAGTAACCACTTTAATCTCTTACTATGCCCCTAATACAGGTCAAATAGAATTTTTCCGTAGCATGTTCTCGGTATTACTCCCTAAAGTGCAGGGACAGGTAATCTTAGGAGGAGACAGCAACCTACCATTAGATCATATACTATATACTAGATAAATCATCACACAGTAAACTAACGTACAAACGTATACCTAGAAGCAGCGGTAGCCTTGCAAAACTGCTCCATAATAAAGACCTTATAGACGCATGGAGAGAGGATAATCCCTCAGCTAGAGACTACACCTTCTATCCTCATGTCCATCACACGTATTTCAGAATAGACCACATTTTTATCAGGACCCCATTATCTCCATATGTAATCTCTGCTGAAATACTTAATACACCATGGTCAGATCATTCCCCAGTCAGACTTTCTCTCTCCAATTTGTGGAAAAAACCTCATCCATCCCCGTGGAGACTTAACGCTACATTATTAAATGACCCGATAAAGGTAGCAGAAATAGAGAAGGAGATACGCCTGTTCTTTAGGGAAAACTTACCAGCAACAACCTCCCCTATAACTAACTGGGCAGCACACAAGGCCACAATTAGAGGCAAACTACTCCAATTGGCGGCACGACACAAGTGGTCCCGAGATAGCACAGTGTTAACACAGGAACAGATATTACGTGACCTTCTTAAGGCACAAAGAGATCCCACACATAGACATCAGGCACAAAATAAACGAGGCTAGACTAGCACTATACTTAAGTCTTACAACACAGGCAGAAAAATGAATACGCTGGTCACGACACGATGGAAGATAAACCCACCACATTATTAGGGAGGAGGTTAGTGCCCTGACCCTACACACCAGCGTTACCTAAGCTGCGATTAACTAATGGACAACTGAGTCAGAACCCGGAAAGAATAGTCACTATATTTATGAAATTTTATACCAAGCTATATAAGGCCTCAGAGAAAGTAGGATCAAATAAAATGGAGGAATTTTTTAGACATATCCCTCTAAACTACAGAAGGAATATATAGAACTAATGGATCAACCATTCACTGAAACAGAGATAATACAGGCAATCAAGAGACTAAATCCTTCCAAAGCACCAGGTCCGGATGGGTTCTCAGGTCTATACTACAGAAAATTCCAAGATATTCTGATCTCACATCTTTGTACCTTTTTTAACGCGATCAGACAGGGCACTGCCCTCCCTGACCAGGAAAATAAAGCATTTATACATATTCTCCCAAAATCGGGAAAAGATCACGGAAGCTGCGAAAATTATCGCCCCATTTCATTGATCAACACAGACTTAAAAATTATGACAAAGATCCTGGCGGTCAGAATGAACTAATTTTTAGCAAATTATATCCACCCAGACCAGGCGGGCTTTGTACCGGGACATCAGACGTCAGGAACGAGAAGGGTGATAGATATTATATCAGCTATCCACTCGGACTGGGTAGGAGGGGGCCCAAGGCTGGGAATGCTGCTCTCTTTATACATACATAAGGCATTTGATTCCCTGTCTTAGGACTACCTCTTCTTCGTCCTGGATCGATTGGGGTTTGGAACTCACTTCCTAACCACACTTCAAACGCTTTATAGCTCCCCGACGGCAGCATTAGCGGTGAAAGGTTATTTCTCAGGTCCAATTAGCATCCAAAGAGGAACACGCCAAGGCTGCCCACTATCCCTGTTACTTTTTGTGTTGGCATTAGAACCACTAGCAGTCAGAAATGAGCCTCATTAGATGTGGGGGTATTGAACATAAATGCATCCTCTTTGCGGATGATATATTGATGGCAATCTCATCCCCATCACTACCCTCCCCAATCTATATGCTATACTTAAACCATTTTCCAAAATCTCAGGTCTAAAAATTACCCTGCATTGTTTAAAAATATAGGAACAGATCTGACAAAATGGTCACTTCACCCGCCGTCGTGGTTCGGCAGATTACACTCGGTTAAAATGAATGTGTTACCGAGGATATTATATCTCTTCAGAACGCTACCAGTGGCATTAGTCAAACTAGACCTGAAATCCTTTCAAACTAAACTCTTGTCATTCATTTGGGGGAAAAACGTACGTTATACGCTCCCAAGAGAAAAGGTGGACTAGGTTTCCCAGACCTACTAAAGTACTACTATGCTGCACAGTTGGCACATATTACTAGATTCCACAGTTCACGACCCCATCCAATTTGGATGCAGATAGAGGCCGAAGCCTGTAAGTCATACCCAATTTCCTACATCCTTTGGTTATCTCCTAAGCAAAGACCCCCGATTTTATGTCCAGCGCTCTCTATCTCTTTGAGCATTTGCGACAGGCTACTTAAATTTCACAAGCTGCAATCCCTACACACTCCATTAGCTCCACTACTGGGAAATGTGAAATTCACCCCAGGCCTCACCCCCAGAACGTTTGAATGGTGGACAAACAAGGGGCTACTGAGAATAGCAGATATATGTGATCATAGGGGTATCTTAACGTGAAAAGCATTAGAGGATAAATATCAGCTGCCGACCTCAGAAGTCTTTAGATACACACAGCGCATTTCCTATCTACTATATCAAGAAATTCAGACATAGTTACGATGACCCCGATGGAACACTTGTGTGTACAGTATGATAAGATCAGAGGACATATCTCAGAAATATACACAAATTGTGTGTCTTGGTATGTGTCAGCTCAACCACATCTTCCACCGTTAACTGAAATTGGGATTTGCTTGCTGTCTCTGTGTGTGTGTCTTGGTATGTGTCAGCTCAACCACATCTTCCACCGTTAACTGAAATTGGGATTTGCTTGCTGTCTCTGTGTGTGTGTCTTGGTATGTGTCAGCTCAACCACATCTTCCACCGTTAACTGAAATTGGGATTTGCTTGCTGTCTCTGAGTGTGTGTCTTGGTATGTGTCAGCTCAACCACATCTTCCACCGTTAACTGAAATTGGGATTTGCTTGCTGTCTCTGTGTGTGTGTCTTTGTATGTGTCAGCTCAACCACATCTTCCACCGTTAACTGAAATTGGGATTTGCTTGCTGTCTCTGTGTGTGTGTCTTGGTATGTGGCCTTCTCTATCTGTTGCCCTGTGTGCACAACCATGACATTGTTATTTGTTGCTCTGGACTGTCTTACCTAAGTTTTATGTGTTGATCTTATCTTGGCCTCTGGCCTCTTGCTATTCTGACTTTAGAAGCAAAAAGTCCACTTTGATTGTTAGGCATTCTTATAGTCACTCATGATTAATGAACTTCAACCCCACCCTTATAACAGTATAAATTTGAGCATCCTTAAGGGGTGAGCACATTGCTCGGGGAGCACATTGCAATGGCTTTTATCCCTAAGGCTTCTATCTCTAAGTGATTCTTTCTACAAGTGATATGCACTTCAATCTCTGCACTTCAGTGATTGCACAAAGCAAACAAATACAGCAATCTGCACTGAAAAGCAGCTAACAGACTGCAGGTGACCCTGTCTCTCTAATAAGCTCTCCTTCTGCTTTGTAACATGCACTCTCTACCACTGCTTCTGACACTCCTGTCCTCTCTCCTCAAACTCTCTTACCTTCACCCCCCCTCTCCACCCGCCTGCTTATACATATCACCCTGCCTTCTGTCTTCTCCCTACTACTGCTCCTACCAACTCTTGCTCATTCTACATCCATACACTGATAAAGCCTCCAGTACTCTGAGACACGCCCCTTCACATAAATCACATTCCCACATTACCTCCCTCACCCTCCTGCTTCTCCTAATCTCTGGTGACATATCCCCAAACCCTGGGCCACCATCATCTGTCTTTGCCCAACGCTCCCATCCCCCTACACCCTCTGGCAGGAGTCGCAACCCACAGAACTTGGTCTCTATTCCTCTTTCCAAAACCAGCCCCCCCTTTTCCTGTGCCCTGTGGAATGCACGTTCTGTCTGCAACAAACTCACCGCTCTTCACGACCTCTTTATCACAAATTCCTTTAACCTACTTGCCATTACTGAAACCTGGCTTCATGAATCGGATACTATTTCTCCTGCTTCCCTCTCCCATGGGGGCCTTCTCTGGACTCACTCCCCCAGACCAAGTGGACGGAAGGGAGGTGGAGTTTGGAATCCTTCTAGCCCCATGCAGCACCTATCAGGTACTTCACCCACCTCCCTCTCTGACACTCTCCTCTTTTGAGGCACATTGCATTAGTCTATTCTCTCCCATTTCTCTAAGAATTGCTGTCATCTACCGGCCCCCTGGACCAGTATCAGCCTTTCTTGATGACTTCTCTGCCTGGCTACCCTACTTTCTCTCTTCTGAAATCCCCACAATTATTCTTGGGGACTTCAACATCCCTGTTAACACTAACACTACTATTACTTCTAAACTTCTCAGTCTAACCTCATCGCTTGACCTGAAGCAATGGATATAGGCTCCTACCCACTCCAACTGCAACACCCTTGACCTTGCCTTCTCCTATCTGTGCACTCCGTGCAACCTTTCCAACAATCCACTCCCACTCTCTGATCACCACCTTATTAGTTTTGCTCTCTCCCTGTCTTCCACCTCTTCTCCCTTCAACCGCCCAACAGTTACACGTAGAAACCTTCGCCACCTCAACCCTTCTCTTCTCTACTCTGCTACTGATCACCTCTATGACAAAATCTCACCTCTGTCCTGCCCCAACCTAGCTACTTTCATCTACAACAGCTCACTGTCTTCCTCCCTAGACAAGCTTGCCCCCCTCACTACACGCAGAATTAGGCCCCGACTGCTACAACCCTGGCAAACAGATGACACCAGAAGTCTCAGAAAACGTAGCTGCGCTCTTGAGCACCTGTGGCATAAGACTAAGACCCAGGAAGACTTCACACAATATAAATCTGCCCTCCTAAAATACTACTGCCTTCACACTGCCAAACAGACCTACTTTATCACACTCATTAACACCTTCTCATCCAGTCCACGTCAACTCATCTCTACCTTCAACACTCTACTCTGTCCTCCACTGCCTCCACCCACCAACTCACTCACTGCCCAGGAGATTGCCAATCACTTCAAAACTAAGATTGATACAATTCATGAGGAGATCACCAATGCGCAAAAACCTCCCCCATGCAACACCCCATGTCCACAGACACAATCATTACTTCCCTCATTCAACCCTGCTACTATTACTGAGGTTGCTAAACTTTTATCTACCACTCATCTAACCACTTGCCCCCTGGATCCTGT
Organism: Aquarana catesbeiana; assembly: GCF_042186555.1. NCBI lineage: Eukaryota > Metazoa > Chordata > Amphibia > Anura > Ranidae > Aquarana > Aquarana catesbeiana. The sequence goes on from NC_133324.1 coordinate 238,351,377, forward strand.
TCCCTTGCAAATGCTACGCTCACCCTCTGACTCGATTCTACACTCTCTAACTCACATTTTCAACCTCTTCCTCTCTTGTGGCATCTTCCCAAACTCTCTAAAACATGCGCTAGTCACCCCCATACTAAAAAAGCCCTCACTGGATCCCACCAATCTCAACAACTTACGTCCCATCTCCTTACTCTCCTTCTCCTCCAAACTTCTTGAAAGACTGGTCTACAACCGACTAAGCAACCATCTGACCATGAATAAACTTCTTGATCCCCTTCAGTCCAGTTTTCGCCCTCAACACTCCACGGAAACTGCTCTCCTTAAACTCTCAAATGACCTACTAATGGCTAAAGCCAATGGACACTATTCTGTACTACTTCTTCTGGATCGCTCTGCTGCCTTTGAAACAGTGGGCCACCCCCTCCTCCTCAAAAAACTCCACTCCTTTGGTCTCCGTGACTGTACTCTTCGCTGGTTCTCATCCTACCTATCCCACCGCTCCTTCAGTGTCACTTACAGCTCTACTTCCTCCTCTCCTCTTCCTTTTTCCGTTGGGGTCCCCCAAGGTTCTGTTCTTGGACCTCTCCTTTTCTCAATCTACACCACCTCCTTGGGTCAGTTGATTGCCTCCCACGGCTTTAAATATCATCTCTACGCTGATGACACCCAAATCTATCTCTCCATCCCCCAGCTCTCTCCATCTGTCTCCTCACGCATTACCAACTTACTAGCAGACATATCAGCCTGGATGTCACATCACTTCCTCAAACTCGACCTATCCAAAACCGAGCTCATGATATTTCTTCCCTCAGGTGCCACTTCCCTTGATTTCCCTGTCAATATCAACGGCTCAACTATCAACCCATCTCCCCACGCCAAGGTCCTAGGTGTAATCCTGGACTCTGAACTAACCTTTCGACCCCACATTCTATCACTATCCAAAGCTTGCCGCCTCAATCTCCGCAACATCTCCAAGATACGCCCCTTCCTAACCAATGTCACCACAAAGCTTCTAATCCACTCCCTGGTCATCTCCCGCCTCGACTACTGCAACTCCCTCCTCATTGGTTTACCTCTAAATAGGCTATCCCCACTTCAGTCCGTCATGAACGCTGCTGCCAGGCTCATCCACCACACAAACCGCTCAGCGTCTGCTACACCCTTCTGCCAATCCCTCCATTGGCTGCCACTCAGTCACCAAATTAAATTCAATATACTAACTATAACTTACAAAGCCATCCACAACCTGGCCCCCAGCTACATCCCTAACCTAGTCACAAAATACCAACCTAATCGTTCTCTTCGCTCCTCCCAAGACCTCCTGCTCTCAAACTCTCTTGTCACCTCATCCCATGCTCGCCTTCAGGATTTCTCCAGAGCCTCCCCCATCCTCTGGAATGCTCTACCCCAATCCGTCCGATTTTCTCCTACTTTATCCACTTTCAGACGATCCCTGAAAACTCATCTCCTCAGAGAAGCCTATCTGGCCCCCACCTAACAACTGTACATTTATCTTCTCAATCAGCACATCACCCACAGTTATTACCTCTTGTATCTCTTGACCTTCCCTCTTAGATTGTAAGCTCTAGGAGCAGGGCCCTCTGATTCCTACTGTATCAAAGTGTATTGTATTTGTACTGTCTACCCTCAAGTTGTAAAGCGCTACGTAAACTGTTGGCGCTATATAAAAACTGTACAATAATAATAATAATCCTGTTGAATTGTACTGAAAAGTTAGAATACATGAAGAGAAGTGAAGCAGACCTCCAGGAGGGCATTGAGCTGGACGAGTGGCACAAAATAGCCCAGGGGGCCATGAAATCTATCATAAATACTTCATTAATAGAAGCAAATTTCAAAGTCCTAATGAGACGGTATATGGCCCCGGCAAGACTGGCGACCTTCATACCCGAGGCATCCCCTCGCTGTTTTCGTGGATGTGGACAACTGGGGACGATGTACCACATATGGTGGCAGTGTCCTAAGGTGAGGCGTTACTGGATCAGGGTGTACAACTTTGTGTACACCCTCACCCAGGTAAACCTGATTAAATCCCCGGGACAGGCATTACTGGGCGCCGAGGTCGAATTAGCTTCAAAGTCCCAAAGGCATCTTATAAGGTTTATATTTATAGCAGCATAAATCACAATAGCAAAACTTGGAAATTGGCGGTGGTGCCGTTCGACCAGCTCAAACATAAACTCTCCTGGATCATGCTCAACGAACGGATGACAGCAACTCTAAATGATAAAATGCAACAGTTTGAAAAGATATGGAGCTCCTGGATTCAGTACTTAACGGGAGGTTCCAGGGCTGTATTGATATAGGGGGACCGGTGGGGGGCGAGGGATGGGGTGTGGGGGTCACTTTCTAAACTTCTAACTTTCTCTCTCTTTCTTCCTAACTACCTCTCCTTGGGTACAACTTTCTTCTTTGATACACCTAATTGGGCTGACGAAATAAAGTGGGTCATCTTGCTGAAATCTAGAAATGTTTTGCTAAGGGACTTACTATCCTAGCGGGGGATATAAACATGTCACTGGACCCCACTATTGATACGTCACAGGGCTGCTCTAACATTTCTTTCAAACCATTGAAGTTTGTAAAAAAAAGGCTTCTAGATCTCCAATTAATGGATGTCTGGCGCCTCCTTCACCCCAAAGAGAAGGATTTTTCACATTTCTCCTCGACACACCAATCTTACTCTAGAATAGACAATATATTCTTAGACCATTTTCATCTCCCCCTTCTACAATCCACTCACATTGGCACCGCATCTGTTTCAGATCATGCACCTGTGTCAATGACATTGACCATGCCTTCCCTACCACGTCATACCACCAACTGGAAACTTAATGACTTCCTTCTCACTGATGAAACTGAGGTTTCCATATTGGCCTCTCACTTGTCACAATACTTTAAGGAAAACAATCCCTCTGACACCTCCCCCTCTATTATATGGGAAGCTCATAAGGCTACTATTAGAGGCCGACTCATTGAGCTTGGTGCTCGGAAGAAAAGGGAGCATGGTCAACAAATTGATCAGGTGTTACAACAAATAGCGGTTCTTGACAAGCAGCACAAACTCTCATTGCATATTGAACACCTCCAATCCCTCACACTTAAGCGAGAGGAATTAAAATCCCTCCTTAATTTAGACACCAAGAGAAAGTTCCAACGTATGACACAGAAATTCTATGAATGGGGGAACAAACCAAGTAGATTATTAGCTAGATCATTAAAGACTAAACAGTCGCAATCATTTATCCCCAAAATCAAACTCTCAACAGGTGAATTGGCTCATGCAACTCCGGACATTGCTAAAGCCTTTAGAGAATATTATTCGGACCTTTATAATGTCAAAAACAACCTATTCTATCTTCCTCATAAGGAGAGAAGAAACCGCATGCTTTCCTACTTAAAAGAAGCCAATCTTCCTAAATTGCCCATATCTGTCCTTAAAGAACTGGAGGAAGACTTTTCCGTTGAGGAATTTCAGGCAGCATTAAAGTCCTCCCCATCTGGTAAAGCACCTGGACCTGACGGGTTCACTATTTTATATTATAAAACATTCAGTGACATCTTGCTCCCTCGTCTTTCTGCATATGCAAATTCTATTTCTCAATCCTCAGGACTACGCCCGGAGTCACTTTCAACTCATATTACTGTCATCCCCAAACCAGATAAGGACCCTACCCTGTGTAACAGTTTCAGGCCAATATCACTAATAAATGTCCACATTAAATTATTTGCCAAAGTAATGGCAAACCGATTACTCCCCCTTATACCCAGCTGGATCTCGGCTGACCAGTCAGGTTTCATACCCAACAGATAAGCAAAAGATAATTCCCTTCGTGCAATCTCTCTAATCCAATATGTTCAGCGGTGCGCCCAGCCCACCCTACTCCTCTCCACCGATGCGGAAAAAGCTTTCGATAGGGTGGACTGGGAGTATCTTAAGCTGACTCTACGACACTTAGGGTTGGGTCCTAAAATGCTCCATCGTATCTCATCTCTCTATTCCAATCCCTCCGCACAAATTAGAATTAATGGTACGTTAAGTGACCCCTTTGTCTGACACAATGGAACTAGGCAGGGTTGCCCTCTCTCCCCTCTTCTTTTTGCTATTACATTAGAACCCTTCTTAGCTACAATTAGAAATAATGATAGTATTAAAGGTATACAAATTGGCAACAGATCCCATAAATATGCAGCTTACGCAGATGATGTACTATTTTTCATCCAACAGCCACGTATTTCGATTCCCAATTTGATGTCTGCATTTTCCACGTTTCATTCAATTTCTAACTTCAAAATAAACTTATCCAAATCCGAAATTTTAAACATTAACATTCCTAAGTCCGAGGCTCTCTCTCTCAAGCCCCTCTTTTCCTTTAAATGGGAAACAAAATGTTTGAAATACTTAGGTATTTATCTCACTTCTAATCTCCAATCCCTCTTTCGATACAACTATATTCCCTTGCTAAACAAAATTAGAGGTGACCTGCGAAAATGGTCTAGCTTGTCCCACACATGGTTAGGGAAGATAAATATAATTAAAATGAACATACTACCTCGCGTCCTCTTCCTCTTTCAAATGCTCCCATTGTGTGTTCCAGTGGGGTTTTTTACTATTCTACAATCCACGATTTCTCGTTTTATCTGGAGGAATGGCCACGCCAGAATATCCAGAGAGTTATTGTTTCGTCCCAAATGTTCAGGTGGTCTGGCACTTCCTAGTTTTAAAGCATATTATCAAGCGACTGTATTGGCCAGACTAGCTGACTGGAAATATGCTCTTAGCTCGAAGTTATGGGTACAAATTGAATATTTCCTAAGTGGCGTGGATCTCTCAATGGCTCCCTGGATACCCAGTTCTCACAGGAACCTTGATCGTAATACCTCGGCTCTTACCATATCCTCCTTAGATGTATGGGACGCCATACATAAAAAATTTTCCTGGAACTATGATTCCCCCCTATTACCTCTCCTTCACCACACATATTTTCTGCCAGGCCTTCTTGATCCAGGCTTTAAAGCATGGAGGCCTGATGAGCCTCTCTTACTATATTATACTCTGGATGGCAATATACTTAAACCATTACATATGATCCTCGCACCTAAACCTGCCACGTTTCTAGATAAATGGAGATACCAGCAACTACAACACTTCGTAAGATCTCTTCCTACTCCACTTAGGGGTGTCAGCGACTTAAACGATATAGAGGTAATATTTCACCCTAAAGACCCCCCTTTACATAGTATTTCCTTATTCTATAAAGCCCTCATTGCTCTTCAAAACCCAGACTTCCCACCTTTCCTGAATAAATGGGAAATCGATTTAGATTTTTCCCTGACTGACAACCAAAAGGATAGGATCCTACAATTAGCCCACACTTCATCCGTAGCCTCAAGAATGTCAGAAGTCAACTATAAGTTGCTCACTAGGTGGCATTACACACCAGTTAAGTTACACCAAATGTTCCCCGCCAGTTCCCCATTGTGCTGGAGGAACTGTGGGAACAAAGCTACTCATGCACACATATGGTGGTTTTGTCCACTTATTCGACCATATTGGGATGACATTCGCGCTCTGATTGTCCAGATAGCTGATGTCAATATACCAAATGACCCCTGGGCTATCCTTTTTCATGTTAAAAAAACTCCTATAAGGTTGTATAAACGCTCTATCATCCCTCATCTGTTGAATACTGCTAAGGCCCTAATACCCACTTTATGGGGCCAACCAGTACCCCCATCTATAAAAGTTTGGCTACAAACTGTTGACAATGTACACCTCATGGAGAATATCACCCACAATATTAGAGGGACCTCCCAGAAACATTCTTTAATCTGGGATCCCTGGAAAAAATTTCAAACCACCTCCTCATATAGAGACCTCATTTCACAAACCCCCTAAAACCTGTTAACCAAACTTAGCCACCATACATTTGATTTTTGATACCCTTCCCACCTTTTCAATATATGATTGTGCATGCCAGCAACCCACCACCCCCCTCTCCCTTCCTCCTACCATTTTCTCTTTCACTTCTTCTTTTTCTTTTCTTTTCTCGATCTTCTTTTTTCTTTATCTTTTTCCTTACTCTACTTCTTCCCCGCTATCCTTTTATATTTTATATTTTCATTAAACCAAAGCAACAGTTTCCTTTTATCTTGTCTCAAATACGTTTGGATTATAGTGCTCACATAGTAAATATTCTCTACCTAAGCAGAGAGAACATCGATTCTTTGTATATTCATAGAGACATTTATTGTATTTCTAACTTACACATATTCGCTGTAATCTATGTTATTGCTATTATGAAAATGTTATCTACTTTGAGATGTAATTTATATCTCTGTTTTATTTTTCTTTAATAAAAATTTATTAAAAAAAAAAAAAAAATCTAGAAATGTTAATTTAACTTTGACATAGACCCCACTAGAACATCACGAATGTAGCAAATGTTATATTAATCACAGCTTGGAAGTTGATACGTTAGCACCATATCATAGATAGTTTATAATTACCTTAAGTGTAAAGTTATAAATTTTACTACGAAACGATTTACATATTTTGTACTTCTGTTTTATTATGGAAAATGTGAAAAATTGAAATAAAAACCATTGAAACAGAAAAGACTCTGTTATTTTGGCACTCATGTCTGGGGCTCCAAAGCTATGCTACCTGTCAACACAGACACAAACACTGGTCTGCAGTTCCTTCCACCTCTTCCTTCTCCAAGGTTAGGCACTACTAATACTATGTACATCAACACTCTATGTGTTGCCTCCTTTGAAATTTAGCAAACAGTCAATACAGAATAAACAATATTTTGAGAATACACGAAACAGGCTCTCCAAGGCTTTCTTCTCTTTGTGTATCTGTTTATCTATCACTTCGAGTCATGGCAGGGGGTCTTTCGTCAATGACTTCAATATCTGAGTTTGGCCTAGGTGACCGCTCCCATGGCTCAAATATCTGAAACAGACAAAATGTACATCAACTAGGATTATAAACGTCACATCTGTAAATGGCTCACATTTTGGCCATTTTGTAAACCAACCTTGAACTAGCTGTTGTGGTGTTTTCCTGAGCTGCCTCCACAATACTATACTCTGGACTAAGTTACCCTTGGTTTCTCCATAGTGTTCACATTGGATTTTGGGGGAGTAGTTGCTGCACAAAAAAAAATTCAAATGTTAAGGTGATGGCATTTTCCAGGGGTGAAGTTACCAAATCTGGACATTATGAGGGAGGAAGTGATAGGGTAACGGCGCCAATTGTAGCTAATGAAAAATATAGATAAAGGGCGCACTAGACAAAATAAAACTAAATACACAGTGCTAACCAATTATTAACCACTTCAATACCAGGCACTTATACACCTTCCTGCCCATACCAATTTTCAGCTTTCTGCACTGTCGCAGTTTGAATGACAATTGCGCAGTCATACAACACTGTACCCAAACTTAATTTGTATCATTTTGTTCCCACAAATAGAGCTTTCTTTTGGTGGTATTTGATCACCTCTGTGGTTTTTATTTTTTGCTAAACAAATAAAAAAGACCGAAAATTTTGAAAAAAATAAGTTTTGCTTTTGTTTCTGTTATAAAATGTTGTAAATAAATAAGTTTTCTCTTTCACTGATGGGCACTGATAAGGCGGCACCAATGAGCGGGCACTGATGGGCACCGACGATGGGCACTGGTAGGCGGCACTGATGGTTGGTACTGATATGCAGCACTGATAGGCTGCACTTATGGGCACTCATGGGTGGCACAGGTGGGCACTGATGGGCACAGAAAGGCTGCAAAGATGAGTTTTTATGGGTGGCACTGATAGGCAGCACTGCTGGGCACTGATAGGCATTGATACGTGGCACTGATGGGCACTGATACACGGCACTGATATGAGGCACTGATAGGCATCCCTGGTGGCATTGGCAGTGGTAGGAATTGTGAGTGGGCACTGATTGGCAGCTGCCTGTGCATTGATTGGCAGCTGCCTGGGCACAGATTAGTATTTCCCTGGGGGTCTGGGGGGGCATACCTGGTGGTCCAGTGTGGATGGCCATCCTGGTGGTCCTGGGCGGGATCCAAGGGAGGGCTGTGCTGATAAACATTTAGCACAGATCCCCCCTGTCAGGAGAGCAGCCGATCGGCTCTCCTCTACTCGCATCTGTCAGACGCGAGTGAGAAAAAGCCGATCATCGGCTCTTCCTTTTACATCGTGATCAGCCGTGATTGGTCTCCATCAGAGATGCGGGGGCGCGCAGCGGCTTACTATCCTGAGGACGTCATATGATGCCCAGTCAGGGTATTGAAACCACTTTGCCGCCATCATTCTGCTATATGGCGGGCGGCAAGTGGTTAAAGTGCATAAAATATTAATAAATCTGAAATGTCCATGACAAACAAATTGTGATAAATACGCATTGTTAACCAATTATTAAAGTGCTTAAATATTGATAAATCTGAAATGTTCATAACAAACATTCGTGATCAAATCTTCTTGTATATGCTCCAAAACCGTGAATTCTAAAGTGCAGTGTGCTTCAAAAATCTTACTTAAAAAAGTGCTTCACCCGAAGTGATAATGAAATGTGCTCATCAGATAGCCTCGGCCACAAAGTGACCATATGGTATGAGTGTATAGAGAAATCCTTCATTCAATGATATAGCTCCTTCAGGAATCTCATTTCAATCAATCATCCATATGCAGGTGAGACCGGATCCCAATCCAATATGCAATTTTAAACGTAAAATTCTTCACCTTATGTATCCTCTACTTCATTTATCCAACTTTCATCAAGTGATTCTGTGGAATTAGCTCCGCCACAAAAGCCAGGAATAGTGTAATATGCTTTTTAATTGCTTAAATATAGCACTTACATAGTCCAGTGTAGGTTCAGCAAAACAAAGAAACAGCTCAAGGGAAAGCAGAAGCCGGTCCAAGCACAAGTGGAGGGCTCCTGTGAATGTGCATGTCAAGCCTCGCTTCTATGCATATCACGCTCAAGCACCCATCATCAGGAAGTTGCTGTGACAACATTTTACCGGAGCCTAAATACTAACAAAACGACTGCCATTGGTCAGAATCAACCTCATTTCTTTTAGGTATCTAAAGAAAGGTTTAAGATTTCAAAAAAAGGGTCCAAAGGGTAAGCAGAACCCGGGGTCCAAAGGGTAAGCAGAAACTGTTTTTTTATTTAGCAATTTTTAAAAAAAATCTTAAACCTTTTTTTAGATACCTAAAAGTAATGAGGTTGATTCTGACCAATGGTTGTTAGTATTTAGGCTCCGGTAAAATGGCATCACAGCCACTTCCTGATGACGCGCACTTGAGTGTGAAATGCATAGAAGCTAGGCTTGACACGCACATTCACAGGAGCCCTCCACTTGCGCTTGGATAGCTGAGACTTTCTGCACACGTCGTGAGTCACACAGCGGCGTCGGACCAGCTTCTGCTTTCCCTTGAGCTGTTTGTTTATTTTGCTGAACCTATACTGGACTATGTTAGTACTATATTTAAGCAATTAAAAAACAATATTACACTATTCCTGCCTTTTGTGGCTGATCTGGTGAGCGCATTTTTAAGTGAGATTTTTGAAGCACACCGCACTTTAGAATTCACGGTGTTGGAGCATATATAAGAAGATTTGATCATGAATGTTTGTTATGGACATTTCAGATTTATAAATATTTTATGTACTTTAATAATAGGTTAACACTGTGTATTTATCACAATTTGTTTGTCATGGACATTTCAGATGTATTAATATTTTATGCACTTTAAAAATTGGTTAACACTGTTTATCTATTTTTATTTTGTCTATTGCGCCCTTTATATTTTTCAAATCAAGACATTATCCAGACTTTCTAAGTGCCAACATTGGGAAACTCCTGCAGCTGGCCCCCCTTGTCTCAAACACAATTATAAATGTGTGGGCAATTAGCCAATAGACCTTTTTTTCTTTAAATGTCATCACATGATATGTTCTTGTCCCATACTCATGATCCACACCACTCCTAAGTAGGGTTGTCCCTATACCACCTTTTTAAGACTGAGTACAAGTACCGATACTTTTTTTCAAGTACTCACCGATACTTTTTTTAATGTCACGTGACAGTGGTTTTTTGGGGTTTTTTTTACAATTTTTTTACAATTTTGTTTTGTTTGTTTTTTTACAATGCTTTCTTTTTTTTTCTTTTTTTTAGGGAGGGAGGGGGTGGATGGTGTCTGTGTGTTTTTTATTTTAATTTTTATTATTTTTTACAAATTTTTTTTTTTTAATTATTTATTACAATACTTTTTTTTTAATCAGCCCTGTTGGGGGGCTTTATGAGATATCAGGGGTCTTAATAGACCCCTGAAATCTCCCCCTTGAAACAGAGAAGGAGACCGAGGATAGAGATTCCCCAGTTCCTTTCTCTGCAGCCTCAGCTGCACTGAAAATGAATGGAGAGAAGACAGCGGCTCCTCTCCATTCATAAACTGAGACACTGCAATCACAGGAGGTTACAATGTTTCAGTTATGTGAATGAACAGAGTCAGTGATCACTGCTGTGACTGTTCATACATCAAAGGAAGGAGGATGACATGGAGAGGGACAGCAGAATGGAGGGGGACACAGAGGAAAACTGGAGGGGGACAGCAGAATGGCGGGGGACACGGAGGAAGAAAGGAGAGGGGCAGCAGAACGGCGGGGAACACGGAGGAAGAAAGGAGGGGGGCAGCAGAACGGAGGGGGCATGGAGGAGGATGCGGTGACAGTCAGCAGTGATCGTGTGTGGGGGAGTTACAAGCACCGATCACCGCTGTACAGATCATTTCACTAAAGCAGCTGAAAGGGTACTCGGGCAAATGCTTGGTATCGGTGCCGATACCAATACTAGTATCGGTATCGGGACAACCCTACTCCTAAGAGCCAAGGAGAAGCCTAGGTGATTTCTCTTTGAGCAGTGGGACAGTGGGGCGATATCATGCAGGTGCTGGTGACTTCAGCAGCCCAGTACCTGGATGTCCTGCACTAGTGATGGTTCTGGGGCACTAACATATGGTTCTCAAGCTGTGTACCAGCCCTGGAAGGAGGTCAGCAGCCAGGTACAGATTTCAAGGATAGCTTGGGGGGGGGGCATCATGAAATATGGGTGTGTGCAGCTAAGGCCAAAACAAAAAATTGATCTGGAAATGGTGGCTTGCTGTTCTTAATAAGTTGTTTCCCAGCCTTCACCAAACCAACAAAGTAAATGCACATGATTTACCCAGATCAAAAATGTGCATTACTGATTTAGGGGTCAAAGGTGAACTTATCCTAAAATAATTGCAGTTTACCATTTGTTGGCAATGTTGGATGTCACCTGGGAGCATGTCTTCATTTGTTTCCTCCAGTGTTGTCAGTACAGGTATGCTAGATTTCCTTCTTCTCTTGGGTTGGCTTTGCTTAAGTCACACTTTTCTCTTATTTTCCTGTTTGAAGTAAAAATTAACAATATGTGCAAAACAGGAAATTAACATTTTCTACATTAACTACTAATATTGTTCATCTATGCTCATAGGTGTGCGCAGCCTATTGCATTAGGGTGTGCACCCCAAATTTTTTAAAACATGGACGGTGTTAGTAGAGCATTGGACTTGTCAGTAGGGCAGTGGATGGTGTCAGTAGTTTTTTTATTTTTATTATTTAAATTTTTTATTAAAAAAAAAAATTAGGAGCCCTGCTGGGGGGCTTTGATGAAATATCAGCAGGGAGAATCTGCGCCACACAGGGTGATTAGGTTGTGCCCAGGCACATCCGGCACACCCCTTGCGCACGCCTATGTCTATGCTTTAGATTTTAAATCCTATTTAAATGACAAAAAATATATATATTTATTATTAATCATAATTAAAAAACTTGTAGATTAAGGAAAATTTTTATCCATACTTACCGTAATTTTACTTTCCTGGATCCTCCCCATGTCAGCCTACTATGGGTCAGCTCCGCCCCCTCTGACCCCTCCAGGACCACCTCTTTTCTAGCCCATAAAAGGGCGACTGTCTGCCCACACCAGTGTTAAAAAAACTCTGCCTCGCGACGGATAAACTGGGTGGGAATCCTCCGGCTGACATGGGGAGGATCCAGGAAAGGAAAATTACGGTAAGTATGGATAACAATTTTCCTTATTCCTGGACCTCCTAATGTCAGCCTACTATGGGAAGTACCAAGCAATATTAAGAAGGGAGGGAAGACAAAAAATAAAAAATAAGCCAAACCCTCAATGCAATGCTACTAAAAATGTTTAATGGGCAACAGCCGCCGTAATAATTGGAGAGCCAAATGTTTCCTCAGGCACACAAGCCATATTAAGCTTGTAATGCCTAATAAAAAGGTGTTGGGCACGCTCCAGCTTGCTGCTCTGCAAACTACCTCAGGGGCGACCTTCGCGTATGCCCAGGATGCTGCCATACCCCTCGTCGAATGTGCTTTGATCTCTGAAGGAGAAGGAAGGCCCAGCGTTTTGTATGCAATATGCATGGTCTTGACAAACCAGGAAGACACAACTCTGGTTGTTGTTGGCATACCCCTTTTTAGGCCCCATTGGGAAAACCTACATCTGATCTTGTTCGCCAAAGCTTTTAGTCCATTTCAGGTAGGTTGAAACCGCAGAGACCAGGTCTAACCTACTCCACTCATCCTCAGCTGTATCCGCCGGAAAGACTGCGATTCCAGAATGACCTCCCAGTTCATACGAAATTATGGGGCCACCTTAGGTAGAAAGCTCGGTATCGGCCTAAGGACTATCTTGTCTGGGAGCACCAAACAATATGGTTCTTTAGATGAGAAGGCGCACAACTTGGAGTCTCTTCTGGCCGAGGCCACGGCTAGTAAAAAACAAAAACAAAAACACGTTAAAAGAAATAATGAACAAGAGAAAGCTTGATCAAACGGAGGAACCAGCAATGCTCCCAAGACTAGTGTTAAGTCCTCTTTTGGAAAAAATTATTTCAATGGAGGTCTGATTTCTATGGCTGCCCCTAAAAAAATCAGATCACCAACGGATGTAGAGCATATCTTGTACACAACATAGCCGACAAGGCAGGGATTTGACCCTTCAGGAAATTATAAGCTAACCCTTGGAGACTACTCTGCAGAAACTCCAAAATGTTAGATACTGAAGGAGATCCAAGGTCCCAACCCCTTTCCGTAGTATTCCAGATCCGGTGATAGGTTACATTCGTTCTGACGATCCTGTAATAATGTCATTAACTTTATCCTCCTGCGGTTTGGGTGTCAGGCCCCACTCTGCAGAAGGAGATTTTGACAAGGAGGCAGAGGGATTGGTAAGCCCAACTTTATCCTCCAAGCCAGAGGGAACCACAGCTCCCTGAGCCAGTAAGGTAGGACTACTATTGCTGTGACCCTTTCTCGCTGAATCTTCAGCAGGATTTTGAGAGCCATTGGAATCAGCTGGAACACATACACCAAGGGGTAGTTCCAAGACCCGGACAGAGCACCCTGACCCAATGCCTGTGGATGCTAGGTCCAGGAGAAGAAGCAAGGCAGCTGACAATTCTCCAATGCCATAAGATCTATCGAAGGCGTCTCCCAGACCCTGAAGATCTTGCGTAGGTACTTGGGGTTGAGGCCCCATTTGTTGTGATCCCCAAAGCCTCAACTCAAGCGATCTGCTAAAACATGGCCAGGCCCTGGGAGTTAAGATGCTGTAAGAGAGCCGAGATTCTTCTCTGTGCAGAGGAAGATTGACATGCCACCTGAAGGAGAGGGTGAATTCTTGTGCCCCCTTGATGAGACACATAAGCCACCGTAGTTTTGTTGTCCAAAAGAGTCTTGACAGCTCGACCTGGCAACATAGGTTGGAACGCTAAGAGAGTGTCTGACAGCATCCAATCCCAGGAAATTTGAACTCTTCAGAGAGAGTGCCAGCACCTGCCTAACGAAGGTATATACAGTCATTTATACTGCCAGTGACCTTTGCCAGTAATACACAGTCATTTATACTGTACCATACAATCCCAGCACCACGGGAACCCACCTCTTCAGGAGATTTACAGCCTATATGGGGGGTCTTCTGAATCGGGAGAGGCTGAACCTGACGGATGGAGAATGATGGAGAAGAGAAAAATGAATAAATAAATAAATAAAAATAAACTTTAAAAAAGGCGTCCGGAGCGAGGATGAAAAAAGAACACTGGTGTGGGCAGACAGCCGCCCTTTTATGGGCTAGAAAAGAGGTGGTCCTGGAGGGGTCAGAGGGGGCGGAGCTGACCCATAGTAGGCTGACATGGGGAGGTCCAGGAAACGTATTTATATATACACTTTAAATATACACATATACATACACCCCATTTTCACATATATACATATTGTTTAGACACTACTATTGATTTCTTCTTTGCAGTATATGATGGATGAGACCTAGCTGGTCCGGTAACCAGACCAGCTAGGTCTCATCCATCATATACTGCAAACTCTGGTTCCTGATGCTTCAGATCTGACCATCTTTTCCTTATTTGTTCCTTGGATCTGTCCACTCCATATTGATTTTTCAGAACTGCAATCACCTTCTCCAGAATTCTGTCTTTTCTGGTGTTGAGCCTTTTATAATTCTCCAGCTTGCCTTCATAGTCTATTTTTTCCAGTATGTACACCATCTCAACTTGCTCATAGGTGTGGTTTTTGTTTTCCACCCAGCCCTTCCACTGCGGTTTCTGCCTGGAACTGATTCATTCCCCCATGTCCTCCACGAATGTTCCACCAACTCACGTGTCTGTGTGTCGCATTCAGGTTTATATTAGGTACGTTCACACCACAGCGTCAGCACATAACTGGGGGCGGGGTTGTACACATGCGTACGGTTTAAATGCTGAGTGATCATTTGATTAACTGTGTCACGGAACGTCCCACACTCCACTTGAGTGCTTCTGTGAGTATACCACTTCCTTGTAGTCTGGATACAGATATCAGATATTCCAAATGCTTCCAAGCACAAAACAAGGCGACACTTGCTTAGATGCTAACATGAACTAACTTTATTAGAACCAGAATACAGTCTTATATACAGTAGAAGATGAGGTTCCCCCCTCCTGCTCATATTACTCTAACAATACACCTGTAACCTAATTAACCTAATTAACATGAGCTAGTTTACTAAATCATTTACCCAGACCAGATGACTCAGAGACATGACCTGTAGGACACAGACTTGTGGGCACCGAGCTTCACACAGTAGTATAAACACAATAGCAGGAGCTAATTACAATTAACAATACAAACAACAATCTCCCCCCTCCTCAGCCTAGTCATCAACAACTATAGTAGGATTAGACTGTTCATCTCCTAGCCAGTCCTGGAGGCTAATGTGATCAGCTCACTCAATTAACATGTTGAGTTCAGAATCAATCAAACCAATAATAGTCTCTACATACATCCTGGGAGATATTGTGGACAAATATTACTGTCCCATTTTAAGTAGTCCAAGATATATTTTCTCACTCACCCTGTGCCAGGATAGCACAGGGTGACTTAGACATAAGAGGTGTATGGGGAGCTGAAACAAGGGCATCCCCTACTTAACAAGGGATTCTGAGTTCCACGAGCCCTCCCGTCACATCTCTCCCCTTTTGGCAGAAGACTAACACAGCAGGAGACCCTAGATGGGTTAACTCCAAAGTTAGTCAGTAGTTCCAGTCCTCTAATGCCTGTACCCACCCAGTACCCCAAACAAATTGTTCCAAACAAAGCATTACTCACCCAGCCAACCTCTGCCTCTCTCAGGGAACATATCTGCCGCTGGGGAGAGGCCTGGACTGGCCCTTCTCCCTGGAGTCCTTTCTGCCGCTGGAGAGAAAACAGGGTGACTGGGCTCACTCCGTCATGCTGTTGGGGATCTGGTCCGACTGCCCAGCATCCCTGGGGTATACAGGTGGAGACTGAAGTCCCATCCACCTTCACAGGAAATCCATCCTCTGTTAGTTGAGGGCAGAGTCCAGCAGTCCTCGGCCCTGTTGCCAGCCCTTCTGCTGGAAACCCCACACCATCTGCTCCGGCTAACTGTTGGGCAGGGAGGCCGACTACCCCGCCTCCCTGGAACTCTGTAGTTGTTGCCGATGCTGGGCAGAGGTTGGTAACACTCTGCCCTGTTGCCAGCACTTCTGCTGGGGACTCTGCATCCTCCGCTCCGGCTAACCGCTGGGGCAGGAGGCTGGCTTCCTCCACTCCCAAACTGTGTAGCTGCCATTGGGGAGGTGAGCCGGTTGCTTCCTTTTCCATTCCCTCATGTGGCTGCTTGGACGACATGTCTATGGTACTGTCTCTGAGGTGCACTGATCTTTGCTGGGGAGGGAAGGCCGCTTCCTCCACCCTGGCCAACTGTTGGGGAGGGACAACACACACGTCCTCTGCCTTCTCTCCCTGTATCTGCTGCTGGGAAGTGATTGCCACCTTCTCACCCTGGGCCTCCGAAACTGCCACAGGTGTGGGGCAGAGGTCTTGGACCCTCTGTTCAGTTACCAGATCTTCAGCTGGAGAAGTTTGTTGTAACTCCACAGATACTGCTGTTGATGCTGGGCAGAGCACAGTGAAGTTTGGCCCTAATACCAGCTCTTCTGCTGGAGGCTCATCAGGTTGTTCTTCCTCAGCAGAAAAGTCTAAATCCCCTATCTCTATAACTGGTGTCTGGGGATAGAGGTTCACCATCTCCTGTCCATGGAACCCAGAAGATGTTATCAGTGCTGGACAGAGGTTAGCAGAGCTCTGCCCTGTGGTCAGCACTTCAGGTTTGGGGACAGCAATCTTCAGATTTTCCACTGCAGATTCTCTGGCATGCTGCTGAACGTGTTCTAGCAGTTTCCTGTATGCCCTTTCCAGATGCTGTTCCTTCCTTAGCAAATGGACCAGATCAGGTTTGAGCTCTGAGACCCCTGCAAGACCAAGCATAGCCTCTCTATATTCTCGCAGGTCCTCAAGGTCAGGTTCCCCTTCATCGCCAAACATAAAATGATCTGTAAGGCTCTCCCACAGCAATCCAGGGCCTCCAAAGTCATATCCCTCCGGAGAGCATTCTGTTGTCTCCCCTAAATATCCCTCCTCTGCGTGCCATTGCAGAGCCCAATAATGATTGTCCAGCTCTATCTGCTGCTGGACCAGCCTGTCCAACTCAGTCACCCATTGCTCCTGGGGCCGCTCTCCCAGGAATGCCATCCGCAATGCCCGTTGGTCACTGGCCCATTGCTCTTGGGTTGAAAAGCACTTGCCCTGTTTTATACCAGCGAGCCGGAGGGCTCCAATCCATAGCTCCACCCAAATTTGCTGCCTAAGCTCCAGGTATTCATCCTCAGACACAGTCCTGGTGTATGTTGAAAAGATGATCCGCAGCAGCCCCGGGAACTCTGATGCCAGGTCCATATCTCCGCTGGGGTGACTGAAGTCTGCTATCCTGATCTTGGATCCAGGTGGAGGTTTCGATTTCCCAGACTGCCAGAAGCTTCCCGCTGCTTGCCACCAATGTCACGGAACGTCCCACACTCCACTTGAGTGCTTCCGTCAGTATACCACTTCCTTGTAGTCTGGATATAGATATCAGATATTCCAAATGCTTCCAAGCACAAAACAAGGTGACACTTGCTTAGATGCTAACATGAACTAACTATTAGAACCAGAATACAGTCTTATATACAGTAGAAGATGAGGTTCCCCCCTCCTGCTCATATTACTCTAACAATACATCTGTAACCTAGTTAACCTAATTAACATGAGCTAGTTTACTAAATCATTTACCCAGACCAGATGACTCAGAGACGTGACCTGTAGGACACAGACTTGTGGGCACCGAGCTTCACACAGTAGTATAAACACAATAGCAGGAGCTAATTACAATTAACAATACAAACAACAATCTCCCCCCTCCTCAGCCTAGTCATCAACAACTATAGTAGGATTAGACTGTTCATCTCCTAGCCAGTCCTGGAGGCTAATGTGATCAGCTCACTCAATTAACATGTTGAGTTCAGAATCAATCAAACCAATAATAGTCTCTACATACATCCTGGGAGATATTGTGGACAAATATTACTGTCCCATTTTAAGTAGTCCAAGATATATTTTCTCACTCACCCTGTGCCAGGATAGCACAGGGTGACTTAGACATAAGAGGTGTATGGGAAGCTGAAACAAGGGCATCCCCTACTTAACAAGGGATTCTGAATTCCACGGGCCCTCCCGTCACAAACTGCCATAGGAAAGATTTTGGACCAGATGATCGATCGTCAAAGCACGAAACTTGGCAGCAAACAAATGTACAACTTTATATTGGGGCATAGGGGTTTAGTGGCCTATGCTGCATAGGCTATATTACCAAAAGTATTGGTACACCTGCTTTTACACATGCATGAACTTTAATGGCATTCCAGTCTTAGTCTGTAGGGTTCAATATTGGGTTGGCCCACCCTTTGCAGCTATAACAGCTTCATCTCTTCTGAGAAGGCTGTCCACAAGGTTTAGGAGTGTGTCTATGGGAATGTTTGACCATTCTTCCAGAAGCACATTTGTACGGTCAAGACTCTGTGCAGGCCAGTCAAGTTCCTTCGCCCCAAACACGCTCATCCATGTCTTTATGGACCTTGCTTTGTGCACTGGTCCAAATCTTTGGTGGAGGGGGGATTATAATGTGGGGTTGTTTTTCAGGGGATGGGCTTAGCGCCTTAGTTCCAGTGAAGGGAACTCTTAAGGCGTAGACATACCAAGACATTTTGGACAATTTCATGCTCCCAACTTTGTGGGAACAGTTTGGGAATGGCCCTTTCCTGTTTAAACATGACTGTGCACCAGTGCACAAACAAGGTCCATAAAGACATGGATGAGTAAGTTTGGGGTGTAGGATTTTGACTGACCTGCACAGAGTCCTGACCTCAACCCAATAGAACACCTTTGGGATGAATTTGAGTAAAGACTGTGAGCCAGTCCACATCAGTGTCCACATCAGTGCCTGACTTCACAAATGCGCTTCTGTAAGAATGGTCAAACATTCCCATAGACACACTCCTAAACCTTGTGGACAGCCTTCCCAGAAGAATTGAAGCTGTTATAGCTGTAAAGGGTGGGTCGGCTCAATATTGAACCCTACGGACTAAGACTGGGATGCCATTAAAGTTCATGTGCATGTAAAGGCAAGCATCCCAATACATTTTGGTAATATAGTGTATATCTGTGTCAGCTTATGGGGAAGCCAAATGACCTTGCAGTATGTTTTGTCTTGTGTTGTGTCTTGCAGGCGTCATGGCTGACAAATTGACATCACCAGAATTTCCACATTTTTTAGATATGTACAGACAGATGCCATGTTTATGGCGAATCAAAATCAAAGAATACTCCAATAAAAAAAAGGAATAACACATTGAGCAAACTTGCAGATTTTTGCAAACTATTCTGCCCCAATGCAGACATAAACTATGTGCGTCAAAAAATAGATAATCTCTGCAGTACATTCAAAATGGAGCTCAATAAAATCAAGGACTCCGAAAAGTCAGGAGTTGCAGCAGAGGATGTGTATGTGTCAAAGCTTTGGTACTTTGAGAGTCTGCACTTTCTGACCGAGCAGTGTGATCCCAGAGCCTCACTGTCAACCCTGCCTTCCACTTCTGCTGAGAAACCCAGGGGGAAGATGTGGAGGAGCCAACCTTGACACAGGTATAGCATTTAATAACATACTCTGGGGGTTATTTACGAAAGGCAAATCCACTTTGCACTACGAGTGCAAACTACAAGTGCAAAGTGCACTTGGAAGTGCAGTCACTGTAAATCTGAGGGGTAGATCTGGGGTAAGTAAGACCTCATCTGGAATATGCAGTTCAGTTTTGGCCACCAGTTCTCAAAAAGGATATCGGGGAACTGGAGAAAGTGCAGAGAAGGGCAACCAAACTGATAAGAGGCATGAAGGAGCTCAGCTATGAGGAAAGATTAGAGGAACTGAATTTATTCACTCTTGAGAAGAGGAGAATAAGGGGGGATATGATCAACATGTTCAAATATATAAAGGGTCCATATAGTGAACTTTGTGTTGAGTTATTCTCTTTACGGTCAACCCAGAGGACACGGGGGCACTCTTTACGTCTAGAGGAAAAGAGATTTCATCTCCAAATACGGAAATGTTTCTTCACAGTAAGAGCTGTGAAAATGTTAAATAGACTCCCGCCAGAGGTGTTTCTGGCAAGCTCAGTAGATTGCTTTAAAAAAGGCCTGGATACTTTCCTAAATGTACATAATATAACTGGGTACTAACATTTATAGGTAAAGTTGAACCAGGGAAAATCCGATTGCCTCTTGGGGGATCAGGAAGGAATTTTTTCCCCTGCTGTAGCAAATTGGAGCATGCTCTGCTGGGGTTTTTTGCCTTCCTCTGGATCAACTGAGGGTATAAAATTGGGTATATTGGATTGTACGATATTTTTTATCTTATTTTTTTATTGTTTTTAAGGTTGGACTGGATGGACTTGTGTCTTTTTTCAACCTGACTAACTATGTAACTAGAGTATGTAACTATCTGAAATGAGGGGAAGCTCTGCTGATTTTATCATCCAATCACGTGCAAGCTAAAATGCTGTTTTTTATTTTCATTGCATGCCCCCCTCTGATCTACAGTGACTGCACTTCCAAGTGCAATTTCAAATGCACTTTGCACTTGTAGTGCAAAGTGGATTTGCAGTTCGTAAATAACCTCCAGTGTCTCCAAAACTTCAAATGGTGTGAAAAAAAAATTATCTAGACAATATTTCAGCCTTTACAAGGTAGGTTAAATCTCTAAACACATTTGTCAAATAACAGATTTCAAGGGCACATAAAAATCCTGCTGACAGAATGAGAGTCTTAACATATACTCATTCAATTTGCAACACAGGGGGTGGGGTTATTTACGAAAGGCAACTCCACTTTGCACTGCAAGTGCACTTGGAAGTGCAGTCGCTCTAAATCTAAGGGGTAGATCTGAAATGAGTGGAAGCTCTGCTGATTTTATCATC
The DNA here is from genome assembly GCF_042186555.1 of Aquarana catesbeiana. NCBI lineage: Eukaryota > Metazoa > Chordata > Amphibia > Anura > Ranidae > Aquarana > Aquarana catesbeiana. The sequence continues at coordinate 238,372,387 of NC_133324.1, forward strand.
CAATCATGTGCAAGCAAAAATGCTGTTTTTTATTTTCCTTGCATGTCCCATCGGATCTACAGTGACTTTACTTCCAAGTGCACTTTCAGTGCAAAGTGGATTTTTCTTTAGTAAATACAGGCATACCCCACTTTTAAGTACGCAATAGGGTTTATTTACTAAAGCTGCAAAGTGCAAAATCAGGCTCACTTCTACATAGAAACCAATGAGCTTCCAGGTTTTATTACCAAAGCTTAATTGAACAAGCTTGTGTTATGCCCCGTACACACGGTCGGATTTTTCGATGGAAAATGTCCAATCGGAGCGTGTTGTCGGAAATTCCGACCGTGCGTTGGCTCCATCGGACATTTTCCATCGGATTTTCCGACACACAAAGTTTGAGAGCAGGCTATAAAATTTTCCGACAACAAAATCTGATCGCGTCAATTCCGACCGTGTGTGTGGCCTGTTCCGACGCACAAAGTGCCACGCATGCTCAGAAGAAATTCCGACACGGAACAGCTCGGACTGGTAAAATTAGCGTTCGCAATGGATACAGCACTTTCGTCACGCTGCAATGTTAAAAATGGTTTAATACAGCGCACTCTCTTCTTCTTTATAATGTGAGAAGAATTAAGTTTTGCTGCTCATATTCACAGACACTGCTCACAAACTTCTTTCTTTTTTTTTTATTGGGATTACCTGAATATATTGTTATTTGTCACATCTGACATAACTTTTTTTTTTTTTTTTTTATTTAAAGCCATTTTTTTTTTTAGATTTTATGTTTGTATTTTTTCAAAGGCTGATCTTTGTTTAATGTTATTTTTAGTTTTACTCCAGAATATTTTTGTGTGTGTTTTGTGTGTCAAGTTACCACAACACCATTGATATCTTTTATTATTGAAGTTCAAGGAGATTGTTTGTTGTTGGTGTCCCTTGTTAATTTCACATTGTACGGTATATTTGAAATGTACCTGAATCCTCACCAACAAACTGTCCTTTTTGAAGTAAAACACACATAGGCAAGTATATTTCAAACAAAAATTCCTTTATTAAGGGCTCAGAACCAAACAAAGAGGGAGGCAACGCTGGATAAACATGAGAAATTAGCGAAGCCTGGGACCCCCAGGGCAGACATCAATTCTTGAACATCAAAATTGGTGGCCTGAGGAGTCCATATGTAAGGGAGGGCAGTCTGGTCCAGAAGTCCCAGAGATCTGGAAAGCAGCAGATGACATCTGTGTCCCCAGGCTGTGGTACCACAGGAGGCTGCATATTTTGCCAGACCAGACTGGATCCAGGGTCCTCACTTTCTGGTCTTCCTTCCACGCTTCCTTCCCGGCTGTGGCTCTGCTGTTGGAGATGTGGCAGGAGGAGGAGTAGGACCTGGAGGAGGAGGAGGACTAGGAGGACCTGGAGGAGAAGGAGGAGGACCTGCAGGAGGAGGACCATGTGTGAGTTCACAAAGGTGTGTATCAGATGTAATTTGGGCCCTCAACCCCTTATTAAGAGCCTCCAACATTAAGGACTCACACATGAGTTGTTGTCCCTCCTCCATCCTCTGCATTTTACAGGCAATGATGGCAGCAAAGTCCTCCTCTACGGTGTGTGGTGCTCCCAGGGCCTCTGTAGCCTTCCAAAATAGGCCTATGGCAGCCTCCTCTAGGGTACTCCTCCTCCTGCCACTTTCTCTTTCCAGGTGTAGGGGAGGGACCGGCATATCAGGCAGCCTGCTCGGCCCGGCCACCTCCTGGCTGAGACTTCCCTGTGTATGAAAAAGGGACATGGTTGTAATGTTTTGCATCATCAATCACAATCATAAATTAGTACTCCAAACTAACATCTAGTTAACATCATTGATTGGACAATCAGAAATATTTGGAGGAATGCTATACCTGGCTCAATCTGGGCTCCTCCACGTGTTGTTGCCTGGAAGACCCAGGTTGGGCGTCAGAAGCCTCAGCTGGGGGGGAAGGAAGCGTAGAAGGAAGACTGGAGAGGGATGACCTGGGTTCATTCTGGCCTGCCAGAAAATGCAGCCTGTCATAGTACCACATCCTGGGGACATAGATGTCATCTGCTGCTCCGGATCTCTGCGAATCCTGGACTTTCTGGCGCTCCCTTACATATGTGCTCCTCAGGCCACCAATTAAGATCTTCAAATATGTGATGTCTGTCGTGGGGATCACCTGCTTCACAATTTCCAACAATTGATCCAGCGCTGCCTTCCTCTTTGGTTCCTGTAATGTGGGTGGTTGATCTCCCACAGACAAGGCAGCTCCCTAAACATGTCAATGAATATTGCCATGAAGCCTGTATCATTCAAGATATCCATTTTCACTGCAAGACACAACACAAGACAAACCCTAATGTCAGCCAAAACTCTCCTAATCTTGTTTCAATATCGGCCTCAATGTAGAAGCAGTATAGGCACAAGTATGTCTCTTACCTTCGTTCTTACGATCGGCGCCTCCAATGCTCCTTCCTCCGCTCACAGATCGTACGTAATACGCACGTGTGTTACGCTTTATACAAACTGCGCATGCGTGTAACTCCGCCCACCCCTGACGTTCTTTCTAGTCTATTCCCCGCCCCTTTTTGTTCTGCGCAGTGGGGGAAGAGCACATGGCGGAGACACAGCAGGTGCGTGCTAATTACAGGAACGAGGAGGAGGGAAAGCCCGGATCCGGACACGTCCCAATCCAGAAGGAGATTTAAGGCCACAAATATGTCCTTTGGGGAGATGTTGGAGATGGTGGACATCCTGAAGAGGGCCGACTATGATGGAAAGTATGGGCCAAGATCATAGCTAAAGTGGTCAAATGGATATCTGCACTGGAATTTCGGGGTACGACGATCGAAAGATCAGCTCAGGAAGCGGTGGTCGGACCTGAAATTAAGAGAGTCCGAGCAGTACGGAAAGATCCGGAGAGTGCTGCAAAAAAGTAAGTAGTTGTGCTGTGTTCCTATTCTTTTTGTCTTTATTACGTTCGTGCTGCTCCATATGCTCTTCTTAATTGTACAGTTTAAAATGGGAACTTTAAGGTTCATGGGACCATTATTCGTTCGTATCAAACATTTTTCTTTCGGCCTCTAAAACACCATTGTTTAGGCCATATGCATTTTCCTACATTTTTTAGGGCCTACTTGTATGAAAAATTTTTGGTTGTGTAGATAGGTTTGTTACTAGAATGAAATGCAAACTAGATTCTGTGTAAGGAGAGGACACTCAGCAGCTGTTTTCTCATCTGGACTCTGGAGCACTAGTGTGGGACACATGAACACCATTTTTATTAGGGGGCCCACACAGGTGCTCCAGTGTATACTATAGGGGGGGCTACATCTGTGAAGCTTGTACAAGACAGGTAAAGTATTGCAGCTTGACAAAGGACAATAAAAATGCTACATCTTGGAACTCTGCCCAAATTGACAATTGTACCCCACTTCCAAGCAATGTTTCCTATTTATAGTTCTGCCATCAAATATCTGTGTGCTAATTATACCATTTTTGTTTTACATAGGGGAGAAAAGACTCGGAGGACACCCCTCATCCGAGGAGACCAGAGACCCCCCACCTCTGGAAGAAGGGGAAATACCCCCAACCCAAGAAGAGCAGGAGGAAGAAGAAGACGTGGTGGAACTAGTCACCACAACAGGTGAGTGTCTGTGACCACAGGCTCAGGTAAGAGATGGATGGCAGCAGATTTTTGATACCTGTTTTTGTTTTGTTTCTCTCTTTGTAGGTGATCGTGATGTTGTGGATCGAGATCCTTTCACATCAGAAAGTGCCCAGATCCTGATCGGGGAGATCATGGGGTGTAATTTAGAATTGGAAAACATCCAGAAAAAAATCAATGATGTTATTCAAAAAAATAATAACATCATTGATGTTTTGGGCCCAATTTAAAACCCCACAAAATCACTTTCTTTTTTTGTGTGCTACAATCTTAAAAATTTATTAGCGATGTTTTGAAAAGCCAAATTTGGAGGATGCACACAGCGTGCCAACATGTGCTATCTGCCATCACGGGAGATCAATGGACGCGTTTTGGGGGTGCAACCTCTTCCTCAATATTAAAGTAGCGGTGAGGAAGGGGTTGCTCCCCCAAAACACGTCCCTTGATCCCCCGTGATGGCAGCTAGCACATGTGTACATACGTAAATTGGTGTGCATCTTCCAAATTTGGCTTTTCAAGGGGTGACTTCACCCCATCTGAACGCAATATCAAACACAGTTCTTAAATACTATTGTCTGATATTGCCTTCAGGTTTAACCATATGTGAACTTTGTAAGTTCAATGTTTTTGTCTTTCTTGTTGGTTTTACACAGGCCTGTTTTATCTTAAATGGACATTTCTATTTTTGATAATGCCACCCCAAAAATTGTTATACAACAAACATGTTGGTTTGTTTTAAAAACCTTTTCTAAATGCACATGTGATTGTGCAGGTATTCAAAAGTTTGTTAATCAAGAACGTGTGGATTATTGTCTCAATGCTACAACACTTTTGTGCTGATATAATTGCTGTTTTCTGTGAAAATGGGGGTTATTTCCTAAGGGCAAATCCTCTTTGCATTACAAGTGCAGTTTCAAGTGCACTGGTAGTACAAAGTGTCTACGCCTTTAGTAAATAACACCCAACAGTGCTTTGTATAAAAGGTTACACAATCACGCCATTTTCAGGACTCCCCACATTGCTGTCAGGGTCAGCTAAAACAAGCACAAGCAGTAAATGTCACCAAAGATTAGCTTTTTTTTTTTTTATTTGATAAATGCTTCACAAATTGTCTGGCATATTGATGGCCCCCCTACCCGCAAACAACTTAAGGTATCTTAACCAGACATCACGGCACTCAGGGAGGGCAAGCCAGGATGGCCACTTTCAAGCGCCGTCAGGGTTGTATCATGTAGAATTCCGGCCTCAGGCCCAACTGAGCCAGCATAGTTGGCAGAATGTTGGCGTAAAAAATTATGTAGAACACAGCACGCCAGGATTATATGATTAAGTTTATACTCTGCCATATGGATGGGTGTCAGAAATAGGCGGAACCGTAATTAAAAACCCTCTGTTCCGGGGTGAGGGTCCTCATCGGGAATGGCCACATAAGATGGTCCCCCAGCGCAAATGCTTCATCCGCAACGAAGACGAATGGGAGTCCTTCCACATTGTCCTCTGGAGGTGGCAAGTCCAAGCTGCCATTCTGGAGACGCCTGTAGAACTCCGTCTGGGCGATGACCCCACCATCGGACATCCGGCCATTCTTCCCCACGTCCACATACAAGAAGTCGTAATTAGCTGACACCACCGCCAACATCACAATACTATTGAACCCCTTATAGTTGAAATAGTACGACCCCGAGTTGGGTGGTGGGACGATGTGAACGTGTTTCCCATCAATTGCCCCTCCGCAGTTAGGAAAGTCCCACTGCTGGGCAAAGTGGGAGGCCACAGTCTGCCATTCCTGTGGCGTGGAAGGAAACTGTTGAGGAAAACAAAAATCAATTAGTATTTTTGCACATAAACATGGCAAGCAGATTAGACACAAACATTCTTGGCCAACCTCCAGATAGCATTTATTAAGGGGAATTTAACAACACCAAAGTATAAGGTACACCTATCATATCCCCCCCCCCCCCCCCTCATGGGCCATTTCTAACATTATAAGGGGGGTATAGTGTGTATGGGTTTGGCAAAGTCAGCAGATAGATGATTGAGGATAGATAGAGAATTGGTATCAGCTGACTTAGCAGTTGGGGGGAGGGAGGGTTACTAAAAATGATTTGGGGACACCACAAAAAAAAGCCTCTGGCACTCTGCCAGAATTTAAAGCACAAATCACATTTCTAAACATTTTGGGGGTTGTTTGGGGTAAAGCACTACTATGGAGCTGACAAAATACATTGTTAAGTGACTACATGAGGTGAATATAGGGCAGGAGAGCATGCTGGGGAGGTAAGTGAAGGCAAATATGTATGAAGGACTAAAAAATAAATTACTAAAAAATCCAGCATGCATGAGGACAAAGGGGACATTCACAGCATAATACAATCATGGTAATTAGGGAATGAGGAAAGAAATACATTACATTAGCAAACATTCAATACAATAAAATGTGATATTAAAGGATAAAAATCTTACCTTCATATACTCCTTCTGCAGGACCTGGATGATGGCAGAACAGGTCTCTGGGATAATGATCCCCAGAGCCTGGGGGGAGATGCCTGTCGAGAACTTGAGGTCCTGCAGGCTTCTCCCTGTCGCCAAGTACAGCAGGGTAGCGACGAGCCTCTGCTCCGGAGTGATGGCTTGCCTCATGCAGGTATCCTGCCCGCTGATATAGGGGGTCAGCGAAGCCAACAGACGGTGAAACACGGGGTCCGTCATCCTGAGAAAGTTCCTGAAATCATCAGGGTTATTCTCACGGATCTCACGGAGCAAAGGCATATGAGAGAACTGGTCACGCTGAAGCAACCAATTCTTGGTCCATGAACTCCTCCCCACCCTGTTCATGGACTGGACTTGTGTCAAGGTCAGGACTCCAACACCAAGCCCCCATACAGCACGAACTCTACGATGAGTACGTATACGCAACATGGCTAGAAAACGGTCGGCTGCTCAGAACGAAGTAACAGAACGCACTGAAGAACAGCAAGGCCTGTGAAGAGCGACCTGAAAATCAGTAACGAACGAACAAGAACACAATGACAAGTCACGCGTAGCTTGCTTGCACGCACTGAAGAGCAGATACAAACCCACAAGCACAAACTGAACCGCAGAAAACTATCTGAAAGCCACGAGTCTGAAAAAGCGCGAATCGTCTCTGACCAAACTTTTACTAACACGAGATTAGCAAAAGGAGCCCAAAGGGTGCCGCGCTTGGTTCTGAACTGGCCTTTTCTAGTCTCGTCGTACGTGGTTGACGTCACCGCGTTGTTGGCGATCGGAAATTCCGACAACTTTGTGCGACCGTGTGTACGCAAAACAAGTTTGAGCCAACATCCGTCGGCAAAAATCCTAGGATTTTGTTGTTGGAATGTCCGAACAAAGTCCGACCGTGTGTACGGGGCATTAGAAGCTCATTGGTTTCTATGCAGCAGTGAGCCTGATTTTGCACTTTCCAGCTTTAGTAAATAAACCCCATTGTGTACTTAAAAGTGGGGTATGCCTGTAACCCGCACGGGTTAAAAAGTCTGGATTTACTGATGGCCAAATTTTACAGAACATTATAATCTCTTTGATTGTAAGCTCTCTCTCGACTCGCAGTCAGTCCGCCCCCCCCGACAGTTAGAAACACCTCCCTAGGGAACACTTAACCCCATGATCGCCCCCTAGTGTTAACCTCTTCCCTGCCAGTGACCTTTATACAGTGATCAGTGCATTTTTATAGCACTGATCACTGTTTTGGTTTCACTGGTCACCAAAAAGTGTCACTTGGGGTCAGATTTGTCTGCCGCAATGTCGCAGTCCCACTAAAAATCGCTGATCCCCACCATTACTAGTAAAACCAATAACAAAAATAAAAAGTCCTTAAATCTTTCCCCTATTTTGTGGACGCTATAAATTTTGCGCAAACCAATCAATATACGCTAATTGTGATTTTTTTTTTGCCAAAAATATGTAGCAGAATACATATTGGCCTAAACTGGTTAATACATTTTTTTTTTTTTGGATATGTATTATAGCAGAAAGTAAAAAATATTGTTTATTTTTCTAAATTGTCAGTCTTTTTTTGTTTATAACGCAAAAAATAAAAACCACGGAGGTGATCAAATACCACCAAAAGAAAGCTCTTTTGGGGGAAAAAAAAAGGACATCAATTTTGTTTCTGTACGCATTAATCGAAAATCGGACGTTATGTTCACATGCGTCAAAAATGTTGTAGCCTGCACCTTAAGATTTTGTCGTCCCAAAAGTCTAAATCAACCGTTGATTTTTTGGATTGGCAGTGTTCCCCTGCCGTCCATGTGAGAGGTCTGTTTTGGTTGGTAGTGCACCTTATATAGGGTCCACACACTCGAGACATCTATTATGACATGTCTAAGTCACTTGGTGGTATACCTGACATTGTACTATAAGTATAATTCAATTTGATCAACAAAACGTTTAAAGGTTTATTAGATATACTATTTGATACCATGCCCATTTTTTCTAATTATTTATACATCAAAAAAAATATTTTTCTACTGGGCCTCTGTTGTTCTATATGACTCTATCCACACTGAGGCTGGTCAGGGATGGGGGGGGTGCCACTTTTTCTTGTCCTGATTCCGGAGCTGCGATGCACAGCAGTGCTTCCCTTCTGAGTCTCTGAGATATCGACAGGGGGGCCCTCCTGTGCATCGGCGTCATGATATGACCCGTTTGCGGTGTCCTTTGATGCCGCAATACAGGAACATCCTTGGTCCATCTCATGCCGAAGATGGGGTTGGCGGGGCTCCACTTTGCCGCTTGCACCGGTGGTGGATTTCACTGCCAACTCCGATTCTCATTCGACGTTGTGCATGATGTTGGTTGGGGACCCGCCCCATACCTGGATTACTTAAGCAGGTGAGCTTGATTGCCTTACCATTTCACTATGTGTTTGACACCAGGGAGGCAACATACACAGCCTATTCACTGGATACACATACACATACACGTAAGGTATGCACAATTTTTTCTTTTTCTTTTTTTTTCAGCCCCTATTTTCTTACCTTTTTTTTGACACATTTAATACACCCATGTACCATTGTGTATGTATATTTATACACACATAACATTCATTAGAATATACACATATCATCATATATATTTTTTTTTTCTTCACTTACACTTATGTCTTTTCACTTTTCACATTTTTTTTCACCTTTTATATTTTTCTCACATATGTTTTTCACATTTTTTTACATATATTTTTTCCAGAACACCATATTTGCAATCCTCCCCACACATGTGGAATGTGTTGTGGCAGTCGAGCATGCCATGTGGGTGTTTTCCTGGCTGGGGTGGGGTCCCTTGCCTAAGCTCCGGAACAGACAACCATTTGGGGTCCCATCTTCCTCACTGCCAGCCAAGTACAGTGTTAAAGCCGACCTGTGAGTATAGATTTCTTTCTCCCCATGAGGTCTTTCCTCCCCTTAAAGGGGTAGGACACATTAATATTACATATCCATTTGTATTTACAGTTTACTTCTGTACCCAACTCCTGATACATGGTAGATAGCCATGAAACGCATCGAGTTTCCATGGGGTTTCCATGGGGTGCTCAGTCAAGCCTGGCTTACTACCTATTCACTGGCCCATATATATCTTTTATACATTTAAAATTCATTGAGTAGTATGTAACCATTCATGTGTATGTGCATCTATCTTACAGCAGCTCTGTTGCATATGGGTTACCAATGCCTGTTAAGAAATATTATAATACCTTGTATTATACTCTATTATTACCTACTATATCTTATGTGCTGCCAAGTTGACATATATGTATCTATTACGTTTATGCCATGTGTATGTGCAGATATATGAAAATACTTTTTATCTGTTTTATATTATTGTTACAAATAAATAATGTTTACCAACCACTCTACCTCCACAAGTCAATTGCCTCATTTAAAGTCCCCCATCCCCCCCCCCTCTTTTTGATAAATCAACCATCGAAAGCACTACACTAACGACCAGCTAATCGGCCGATTGGTTGTAGTATGAAATTTAACTTCCGATTTATGTATCATGTGCACCGGCCTTAAGGACACAAATGGCAACAGAAAATAATCAGTCAAGACCGATTCCAGTCTGTTCTTTTCTGATGCAGAAAAAGCAACAGGAATCAGTCGTTATGTGATAAAACTTGAGGACCCACCAAGGGTTGAGTATAAAAAGTTATAGATTGGAAAAGGCATATGTAGAAGAGCATTTTGGCCTGTTTCCACTCTCTAGCCAGATCAGTGAACTGTTGATTATGTGGAAACACCTTAGTGGAGTGTTTAGGTTGCCTAAAGGATGCAGAAATCCATACCAGAGTCTATTTATTTTAGTAGATTCCCCTGGTGTTGGGGGCAAGGCCACATACTATAAGTAAAAATCAAAGTGGGATTCAGTTTGAACACCCTGAACAGTTGAAACACGAAATACTCTAGTTCAAAATTAGCCAATGCAAACAACAAATACTTGCTGCGGCCACACGGGAAACATCCAGAAAAGAATTAGATGGAGTAGCAGAAGGAGTTAGCTCATAGGAGGATCTGCAGTTCTCACAGACTGACTGAGGGTAATGAAACTTCAGGTTGCAAGTAGAAGCAAGCAGAAAACAGGGTCTACGGTGAGGGTGTGCTGATGTCAGCATGGCGACTGTCTTTGTTTCTAATGTCAGACATGTTGCCAAAGTCAGGTAAATCTGTCTCACTAGATGTTCTAGTGGATTTACCTTTGGAGAGTGTCACCACAAACTATGTTTTAATCACAAGCCCGACACCTGGGCCCATGCTGCAGCATAGAGGTATAGAACAGGTGAAAGGGCAAATCTTTGACCCTTGGTGAGTTACAAGGATGCTGAACTGTAGAGCAAACACCATGAAGCACAGAGGAGACTTTCAAATGTGGAATCGCAAAGCCGCTGTGCTACATGAATCGCAGCAAGCCCCACTTACTTCCTATAAGTGTACAGCAGACTAGGTGTCCTACAGGAAGAATCCTAAAGCAGTGCCTGAGGTTGGGGCAGCATGCCCCCACAAAGAGGATGAGCGAGAAAAGGACTCTAAATTCCAAATGCCAAAAGGACTCTAAATGCCAAAAAAAAGAAACAAGTGCCTTAGAGTAAAAATAGGGGGATTTGGACCCCTGCACCAGTTAAAACACCAGCTCATAGAATAGAGCCATGCTGCTTAGTGAACAGCCCTTCTCATTAGTCTGGTAAGTCATGAGTGCCAGCCTGTGATCAGAGCCCACTCTGGCACTAAAACCAGTAAGAGTGCAGTTGTGAATTTTCAGATCTGGGGATTCAATGTGACACTATACATGCTGCAGGGGGGAGCAGTGCAAAGACCTTGTACCTGATGTGGTCACTGCATAAGTAGAGGAACAGTAAAGAACTGAATTTTGAGGTCTGAGAAGTCATTACAAACCACTGGCTGCTAGGGTTAATGTGCTGTATCAGGTGTAGCAGTCTGGCATGCCAGCAGCTGTTCACAAAGACTCTTCTGCTTAAAAGTGTAGAACGTTAGTGCTTGAGATGGATATCCTATCTCCTCAGGTTACTAAATCCAGCATGAACTGCACATGCAGGGGTATAGCCACTAGATTGGTCTATGTCCTTTTGCGTTGCCTAGTGTTCCATCTCCAAGAGGAAGCCGCTATACCCATATGTAGAAGAATACAGTTCTGTGTCCCCAGTGAATGCTAGAAATAAATATCACATGTGTAATCTTACATTTTTCTGATTTTTTTGTTAATGAGTTTCACAGCTAGTGAAAAAAAAGTTATTTTGAGCGGGTTTGCATACAACTCCAGTTGTGGGCCTCTTTCTACTCTTGCGGCCTATGCCACATCATGGGTCATGAGGCTTAATAATCGTACCTTTCAGAGAGCTGCTGGCATTTACAAAAGCCCCCTCCAAGTCTTGTGAGACTTGGCTATTGTTCTTTATAGGGTTACCAACATCATATTGCCAGTCATCACATAAAACATTGTGGACAATGCACGATTCGTATGCATACACAAATCTCCTGTTATCCAGCGGTATTTATTTACTTGGCAACATAGCTTGAGAGATTTTACAGAAAAAAGCAAACAAATCCAACAAGCCTGGAAGGTAAAAGGAGGAGGTAGATGGTGCTTCCAGAACAAGTCTATTTTTAAGTGAACTTTCTATATTTCTGGATCCTTTTCACGATTAATAGAGCACAAGGTTGTGGTTTAAAAAAACAGCAATTTAGCAAAAATGTGGTAAGTTTGTGGCAAGAAAGTGTTAGCTGAGTTTGTGGACACTGTTTTTTGTTTTCCTGTCATTCTACATTGTCATTATCTTTGCTAGTCATTAGTTGTGGACATTGACCAGCAGAACAAGATCAGCCACCAGTGGCTGAGTTGAGATATCCCTGCAGGACAGCTGTGCTTACCCCTTATAATAAGGTGAAGAGTACTGTATTTAAGGCCGGCCATAGACAATTTTAATCTCGGCTGGCTCAGCAGGAACCAGCTGAGATTCAAACCGTGTTTGGACAGGCTGAATTTACCAAGTTGATCAATCGATCAACTTGGGTACAACCAGCCTGCCGGAATCACTTGCGATTCCCTAGCGGCTGCTATAGCTGCTAGCAATAATCACTGTCTTGTCCTGATGGGGACAGCTTCCCCCACCCTCTGGGAGTAGATATTTGCTTGACAGGAGGGATTCCCCTGTTTTGCCAACAGACAAGTGCCAGCTCATGTGGCTTGGGCATCTTATACATTTCTTCTGAGAGCTGCACCAAGGCCATTATCGCGTGATAAAATAAATGCAGTTATTGCATATGGCTTAGTAAACTGACCACAATTATTTTTAGGTGAAATACTAACACTATTATAATCCTCCCAAGAAAATAGCATACACTTTCCTCTGATCAAAATTTACATTTAAACCCTTCATATATTGAGTATACAGGCAGTGCCCGGGTTACACATACTATAAACATGACCTTAATTAGCCACCTGGATGACTCAGTGCCCACCCAGACTATTCTTGTCAGACTGGCCATCAGCGAGCTCACACGTTACAATGCACATTATCATAAGTCTAAACACAGCCAACAAGGGTCGTGTGCTAGTAGACAATAGCTGAGTTAATTAGCACAAATAGAGTATTGGTAACTGTAAGCGCAAACACACAAGTCCATATATAACAGGAGATATAAAGGGCTGAGCAACTTAGTCCATAGGAGACAGGCTGGAAGTTCAAGGGTTAAGTGGTAACCGGTAATGTAATGGTTAAAGTAGGCTGGTAGGCTAGGCTGCTGCTGTCCTCAGAGAGCTGGCTCTGTGATGGATGAGAGAGGGGTAGAGAAGGAAGCGCCACCTGAGTGTAGTATTAACAAATTATGTTTAATGACACCAGGTAAAAACACACTTACAGGATAAAAACATATAATAGGCTCATCTGTATAGGTATGTGGTCCTCGGTGTTCCCTCTGATCCTGTGGTGGTGACGCTGCAGGGATGCTGGGCTGCAGAAGGTGGCTTACCAGCCGGGAGCTCCTTCTGTGGCCATCAGGAAGAGACTAGGGGCCGGCGTGGAGCGTGCATGACGTCACAGGTCGTCCGTCTACTTCCGGGTTCGGTATCCAGGGGAGGGAGCGTCCAGGGAGGAGGGCTAGCAGGGAGGTTGAGAGAAGGCTACGCACTCGGAGCCACTGCTCCTTCAATAGGCCTATTGAAGGAGCAGTGGCTCCGAGCACGTAGCCTTCTCTCAACCTCCCTGCTAGCCCTCCTCCCTGGACGATCCCTCCCCTGGATAACGAACCCGGAAGCAGACGGACGACCTGTGACGTCATGCACGCTCCACGTGCGCTCCACGCCGGCCTCTAGTCTCTTCCTGATGGCCACAGAAGGAGCTCCCGGCTGGTAATCCACCTTCTGCAGCCCAGCATCCCTGCAGCGTCACCACCACAGGATCAGAGGGAACACCGAGGACCACATTCCTATACAGATGAGCCTTTTATATGTTTTTATCCTGTAAGTGTGTTTTTACCTGGTGTCATTAAACATCATTTGTTAATACTACACTCAGGTGGTGCTTCCTTCTCTACCCCTCTTTAATTAGCACAAATAACAATGGGTGAAAGACCCTTAGGAGGCACATTAAAACTACTTGCAATAAACACATTATAGCAGACAACCCAAGACAGGTGGCTTGAGTTGATTAGATCACCATCTGTTTCACAGTGTGAAGCAGTCACTATTGGTAGTGAGGCAGTTAGGCCCTATAAAGGGACCCAAGGCCTAGAGTCCCAGAATCTGTGTGTCTTGGGGAGACATGGACTTCAATCCAAAGTAACATCACTTCAAGGGTCCCCAGGCATATGTCTCACAAAGACTAGTGTTCCCTACTACCTACCAGGGCCCATAGTCAGTAGGCAGGAGGCTAGCATTCAGTCCTCTCCATAAGCCTCTGTCTCGGGTGAGTCTATCACACTTGTTTCCACAACAACCCAAATATTTCAAAATCCAGTTGTCAAAGTGACGGAAAGTGAGGTGACATCTTCTGAACAGGGGCACAGACAGCAAAACAAAATGTTATCAGGGGTAATTGTGCAGACTGGGGGGATTGTGCTGACTGGGGGGAGGGGGGATTGTAAAAACTGGGGGGAGGGGGATTGTTCAGACTGGGGGGATTGTTCAGACTCAGGGAGGGGGGATTGTATAAACTTGGGGGGTTGTGCAGACTGGGGCTTGCAGACTGGGGGAGATTGTACAGACTGGGGGGCTACACAGTGCTCAGGACAGGGGTCTGAAGGGAGGCCAGTAATGTACACAGTGCTCTGGATGGTGGTATGAGAGGCCTGTAAAGTACACAGTGCTCTGGACGGTGGCCTGTAATGTACACAGTGCTCTGGACGGTGGTATGAGGAGAGGCCTGTAATGCACACAGTGCTCTGGACGGTGGTCTAAAGGGAGGGCCTGTAATGTACACAGTGCTCTGGCCGGTGGTATGAGAGGAGGCCTGTAATGTACACAGTGCTCTGGACGTTGGTATGAGGGGAGGCCTGTAATGTACACAGTGCTCTGGACGGTGGCCTGAGGGAAGGCCTGTAATCTACACAGTGCTCTGGATGGTGTTATGAGGGGAGGCCTGTAATGCATACAGTGCTCTGGACGGTGGTCTGAGGGGCATGGGCATCTGCAAGTGGGGGCAAGGGGGGTCAAGTGCCCCTCCTGGAATTGGCAAGGAGGCAGTGCCAGATAAACTGTGCCTGATGGCAGATGAAAGTGCACATCAGTACAGTCACAGATCACTACCCAAGTCGGACCTAAAGTGCCCTTGCAGAGCTGCAGCGGGGTGCTGAGTGCTGGAACGCTCCCTGCGCTCCTACACTCAGCTGAGTAGACATCAGTTACACTTCTCTGTCAGGAGGAGTGAACTCCGCCCCACAGATCATTTCTAGTCCCCGCCTCTGACATGATATCATTCAGAGGCTGACCCAGGAAGAGAGAGAGGCACCGCGAGGGAGCCTGCATGTTGCTGCAATTAGGTAAGTGAGCAATGGCAGACAGAGGAGAATTACAATATATGTGGCAGTGGAAGGGGGGAGGGTTATCACGCTTTATGTGACAATGACTAAGCCCCTCCCCTTCATGACATTATAGAAAAGAGGCAGAGCATGGGTGACCTTAAAATGATGCCCCCCTCTGAAAAAAGTTGTGCGGGCGCCCATGCTGATGGGAGGCCTGTACTGCACACAGTGCTCTGGATGGTGGTATGAGGGGAGGCCTGTAATGTACACCGTTCTCCCGACGGTGGTATGAGGGGAGGCCTGTAATGTATAAATGCTCTGGACGGTGGTCTGAGGGGAGGCCTGCCCACAGGTGCAAAATGATGTAAAACTCCAGCAGTATTTTATGTTGCTTTTGTTTAGTCTTATAACAGTTAATATTTGATTATTTATGCTCGAAGGTATCCTACGTGTTTTTACCATGCAATCTTTTACTGTTCTGAATTGTTAATTTATATTGTTATTGTGGAACCAAAATTCTTTGGTAAGAATAAAATACAAAATATGCATTAAAAAATTCTTTTTTTTTTAAGCTTATGGACGAAACATGAGAGATAAAGTATATATCATACAATCACTTCATAAACACATACACCACATATATTATTTGAGGAAAATATGCTTTTAAAATAGTTTATCATTTGACAATTAAAATAAATATATATATATATATATATATATATATCCCTGGATTTTATTTTGAAAATCTGGTCACCTTAGTATTGGGTATATAGGGTATCCATGGTGAACATTTAAAATCATACTCATTTACACATTTTATTTCAATCATTTGTAGCCTACTATTATTAGATCCTATTATCTTGAAGTTTGCAAACATGTCCCCCACACGTTTACTTCCTTGAATTCTGTGACATGCACTCACTATGACCTGTGATTAGGCATTGCTGTATCATACATTTCACAGAGCCTGCCTTCTGAAACTAGAGAGGTGATAAAGAGGATTTTCGGGAATTACTGCCTGCATGCAGCAAGGTACCATGGGATATGTAGTCCTTTAGAAATTGAAAGTAAACAGCTGAGGACAAGCTGCAAAGCATGCAGGGACTCAAGAAATCTATGGAAATAGATGCCCAGCAGACATGTAGAACTCACAACATGAAACCCCATAGTATCTAGTAAGCTGATGCTGGATTGTCAAAAATAACTATAAATAAAAAATAGACACTGTCACATTGCCCTGCAAAGGGCACCCCCCGACCCCCTTATTTTCATTCTTCCATGTGCTCACTTGCAGCTCCTTTCCACCCCCCGCAGCTGGCGAGAACACCAGCCAGTTTGGAATGTGGATTTGAAATGTGGGGGAATATGTGACCTGCACCCCTCTGTGACAGTAGCAGGCCTAAACAGCTGGCTGAATAAAAAAAAAAACTGAGCCATGTATGGTAAGGTGACCAGATTTTTAAAATGAAATCCGGGGACATTTTTTTTTTTATTGGCAAATGATAAACTATTTTATAAGCATATGTTATGTAAGCATGTAATATGTAAGCATATATTATATATGCAGTGTATGTGGTATGTATTCATAAAATGGTTGTATTATATATACATTATTTCTCACATGTCGTCCATGAGATTAAAAAAGATACTTATTTTTTGGGATATGACTACCAAATGATAAGAAGATAGAGAAAAAAAAAAAAAACTTTTCAGGTTCCATGCACACTGGACTTAAACATCGATTCTACAGGCGTTTGAAGTTTTTTTCACTTGCCTCTAGAAGCACTTCTATTGTGTTCTATGTGTCTTTGCACATTATGACTACTACAGGCGTTTTCTGTCAGGGATGTTCAGAGGCAGGAGAAAAAAACTCTATCGCGTTTTCTGGAGAAGTTTAGGAGCTATAAAAACGTCAGTCTTTCCTAAACTCCTCTTATCTCTTCTAAACGTTAAGTTTCAACGTTTTTTTAGTAAAAAAAAGGTGTGTTGTCACTGTACATCATTTCTTGGCTTTACAGGAAGTATCTTTTGACCCTGTCCATCATCTCCACCTTTCTATGAGAGAGCCAGTTACAATATCAGAATTTATGAATGGTTGAGTTCTTATAATTGAAATATATATATATATATATATATATATATATATATACTATGTATGGAAAATGTGAAGTTATGTGAGGTTTTTATACTCGTAAAAGTTTATGCTGTTATAAGCTTCATATGCATTTCTTTCGATAGCTTCAAAAGAAGTTCTATGTAGAACTCTCATGTGGTATCAATTAGTCTCACCTCCCCCATCGTAAGAGATTAGGTTACATCCTTTTCCAAAGACACAAAGTTTCAGTATGTTTAAGTAAAGATCATAATTTCTTTATATTACAATATTTCTTGTTTAGGATATTAATAAGACATTGCATTTTAAATGTATATATACTGATATGTAGTAGGATTTTAGATGTTTAAAGGAAACGTGTATACTGTATAAGTTAAATGATTCTTATTTTAGCTACTCTCACATAGTTCATAGCCCAACCCTTAGGAATGTTAGATTGAGTGACACCCACCTTTTTAGAAAGGTGGAAGGGAAATCGCTCAAAGTTCCCATTTTTTCTGTGGGACTATAAGGAAAAAAACAAACCTTTAAAGCAGCCTGAATAGGAAAAGGGTAGGGGTTGTTTTTTTTAGGAGTAGAAAAATTTGTAACAGGCAGGCACAAAGGCAGACATTTATTTCTGCTCTCCATGAGGACACACTCACACATATACATCTCAAGACATTGATGCTACTTTTACACACAGACATATCTGATTTAATCTTCACTTCAAGAATAAGAAACTTATTGATGCTATTTTTATATTCTACATTTTTACATTGTTTTTTAACATTTTGCTATTTTATTGTTAAATCAATTTTTGAGTTTTTACATGAGAACTGAACGGATTTTCTTGGAACTTTTCTCATCAATATGAATTATTGAAATATGATTATTAATACAGTAATAACTCAAATTTTACATTGGCGAGCCTTTGCCAGCTTCTTTTTGTCCGAATATCGAACTTTTTTCAATAATTTCTCCTTCTGCTTGTTGAGAGGGAATACAAGCAAAAACAGTGACTATTCAGACAAGCTTTCAGGAGAAATTGAAAAAGCTAATTTTCTGCATCATTGAATTGAACTTGGAAGGAAAAGAAACATCACGTGCAAGAAAATCTGTTTCTTGATGATGTAATTTCCCGCCTAAAGAGGGAACGTGTGTTACATGAAGGAAGCCATCTTACATTGGTAAGTTATGGATTTTATTATTATTATTATAGGGGGCGCTGTTTTGTTTCCCCGCACACGTAAGTGGGGTGACCACGGAGTCTGCGCAGGATAGTTGTGGCTGTTGCCAAGGAAACAGAGTCAGCGGTGTTAGCTGCTAGGCGAAGGAGTCAGGAACGAGCCCGTTTGTTGTTGAGGAAATATGGCGCCCTGTTGTTGCTGATTATCCGTCCATGAAGGAGGGTGGCAGGACATCACACAGAGCTTCCAGCGGGACATCTCCAGAGATCCATACGTCTCTACTAAGCCTGTTTTGACCCCCCTGAATAAGGGTGGTCGCAGGCTTTCTGGTAAGCCTCCATTACTTTATCACCAGGTGGTGGGCAGCACTAGTGGTGGAATATTGATCCACAACTCCTGCATTGAACATCATAATTTTTGGACTCTACTTCTCACCTTCACTTTTATTATATGAACTACTTTTTATTATATTTGTTTTCACCATATCTTTTGTAAATTATTTATGAGCACTTAATTGATTAATTATATATCGGCAATTTTTTTGCTGTTGTTCACTGTTGGTCACTTTGTACTTTTGACATAACACATTTTACACCTGTGACAATTTTCCAGCGCTGCACTGTTCTTTGTACATGGATTTTATTGATGAATTGTCTAGTGACAGTAAATTAGAATTTAAAAATCTGTCAAAGTTTGTTAAAGATGATGAATTATGGTGTTACATGTTCAATGAATGACAGGCTAATATGAAAATACTGATAAAGAAGAAATGCTGCTGACCCAAAAAAAAAAAATGTCAATATAGTGAACAGCAGCTGACACACAAACAAACCAAGTCACACCAACATGTATATAAAACAAGTGCATCGTTAGTGTCCCAAACCAAAACTAAAATCATGTATGGAACAAATATAAATCTGTGACTTAAAAAACTATAAATAATTGTTAATACAAAAACCTGTGGAATATACACAAATGTCTATAATACAATGTGCTATGCTCTGAGACCAGAGTCCATAAGTAGAAATAAAAAAAGTCTTCTCAAACAAAGGAGGTGCTTGAACAAAGGATGTTGACTGAAGACTTGGATGTAAGGCAACCACAGGGAACACGTCATAGACATCTAGGGTTAGGTACTCTTACCGGATCTTGTAGGACATATCTGCCATATAGCAGTACATCTGTCAGAGCTTGTGGAGGTGACCTCCCATGGAATCCACCCGGGTGTTGTCCCTTGGAAAAATGCTCTTAAACTCTCATAGATTCGCCTAAACTTTGTACAATATGCTTTCAATATGCGTCTTTTATGCCACGTTTTTAAGCTAAAAATGTTGACATTTTTTCTGCTCCTAATGTGCATTGAGCCTCAATGGGTAGCAATATGGACTACAAGCATAAAGCACTGTACCTTCTAGCATTTCAGGGCCCTCTGATTCCTACTGTATCAAAGTGTATTGTATTTGTACTGTCTACCCTCAAGTTGTAAAGCGCTACGTAAACTGTTGGCACTATATAAATCCTGTATAATAATAATAATAATAATAATTTCAAAGTATCATCTGTCCCTCTAGTGATCAATGTATCCAGTGACATCATATCTGTGCACCAAATAAAAGGATTTTGGGCCGAATAGTCCTTCCGTCAGATAATTGCTTTGCACGATTGTGCGCCAGGACTTCATATGCCAGGGATCTTTGCTGCCATCTGAAGATTGCTGAGAGTAGCTATAAAAGCAACAGAAGCCCTCACGAGGGCTCTCTTCCTCCTGGGCTTGCCGCAAGATGGACCTCTCTGTGCAACAGGGAGAGAGAGGTCGCGGCCTACCACATGGAGCATTACTTTCCAACCCGGGGCCTGACGGGCCTAGCTCTGTCGTTCACTGACAGACATCCTTTCCAGCACCACTCCGGTTGCTTGCCAGTGGGTGTGTGTGGCCAGCTTGACGTCGGGAGATCAAGACAGTGGATCCGCTGCACGAGTGCTGCTACACTAGTTCCTGTTCAGAAGACATCAGAGCATTCTGGTCGTTGGTGAGAGGGTAAATTGCTCGACCTTTATCCATTCTTTGTCACAGTTACATTGAGACACTTTGCACAGACATCGTTACTCCAAGCACACTTTACTGCATCCTGTGTTTAGACATCTTTAGCTTTCCTCACTACAAGGAAACTGTTCCCACTACATCCAAATGGATTACAGTTAACAAGCTCCGACCAGCCGGTGAAGAACATCAGATCTGCAACGTGGACTTTATTGCCATCACTTAACCGGTTCAATACCGGGCCTTTTCACTCCCTTCCTTCCCAGACCAATTTTTAGTTTTCAGCGTTGTCGCACTTTAAACGACAATTGCGCGGTCGTGCGACGTTGTACCCAAACAAAATTGACGTCCTTTTTTCGCCACAAATAGAGCTTTCTTTTGGTGGTATTTGATCACGTCTGCTGTTTTTATTTTTTGCGCTATAAACAAAAGAAGAGCGACAATTTTGAAAAAACACAATATTTTTTACTTTTTGCTATAATAAATATCCCAATTTATTTAAAAAAAAAACAAATTTTTTCCTCAGTTTCGGCTGATACGTATTCTTCTACATATTTTTGGTAAAAAAATTCGCAACAAGCGTATATTGATTGGTTTGCGCAAAAGTTATAGCGTCTATAAAATACGGGATAGATTTATGGCATTTAAAAAAAAAAAAAAAAATGTATTTATTTTTTTTACTAATAATAGCGGCGATCGCGATTTTTTTTTTCGTGACTGCGGCATTATGGCAGAAACATCGGACACTTTTGACACATTTTTGGAACCATTCACATTTATACAGCGATCAATGCTATAAAATTGCATTGATTACTGTGTAAATGTGACAGGCAGTGAAGGGGTTAACCACTAGGGGGACACAAGGGGTTAAATGTGTTTCCTAGGGAATGCTTCTAACTGTAGGGGGTGGGGACGTACAAGGGGAGGAGACCGATCAGTGTTCCGCTGTTCTGGGAACACAGATCGCTCTCCTCTGAGCTGACAGGACGTGGATCTGTGTGTTTACACACACAGATCCACGGTCCGACCCGGTTAACGGGCAATCGCGGCCGCCGGGCACACGCACCGGGTCTCGAGCGCGCGCGCCCCCTAGGCGGCCAGGAACCCGAGGCCATCATATGACGTCCACCCAGGATGGGAGATCCCATCTGTGGACGTCATTTGACTATAGGCGGGTAGGGAAGTGGTTAAAGAAAGGCCCCTATATTACTTTTCTCTAGACCCACTCTCCCTTCCTAGAATAGCATGTAGGCTGGCCAGGTTCCATCTGTTACAGTGTGGCAGTATAAGCAGTTAACTGAAACATCTATTTAGGGGGTAACATTAACTCTAAAGGAAATATATATATATATATATATGGCGTGACTGTGAGCGGAGCCGAATACACTCAGCTATGTGTATCTCGGCGCGATCGCTCCGCGCCGCTCACAATCAGCGGGGGATATAACACGCACCCACGATTTTCCCATGATTTTAAGGGGTCAAAAGTGCGTGTTATACGCCGATAAATATGGTGTGTGTGTATGTGTGTGTGTATGTATATATATATATATATATATATATATATATATATATATATATATATATATATATATATATATATATATATATATCAACAAACAGATAGTGCAGCGCTAAATTAATGGAGAAAATAGAATAAAATTGAGATGAAACACAATACAATCCACCACGGTGTAAAGATAAAAAAAGTCCATATAATCAGGTCCAAACAGATCTTCAAGGTAGAAAGGACTGTGTGTTTGCAAATGGTGTTTCCAGGAGCCCACCACCACAGAAACAAATGGCCTCTCACCTGGTGTCGTGGACCCTTTAATTATAGAGGGTCATAAGCGCTCTTGGCATATAATATGCAAATATAATGCGGCTACACAAATCTTCATCAATGACCATCAAGGACCCAATGTAGGACACTCTCCGTATAAAATGATCTTTATTACTATATAAGAAATGGTAAAATACTCACAAGTCCCAGTGGGCGGGGACTTCATCAGCAGTTCTGAACGAGGTAGCGTCGTGACGTCACCCGCGGCCACTGCGCATCTGCTCTGCTGTTCGGAGGAACAGGAGATCGCCACTACTGCTTGTCTGCTATTACCAAGTACTTCACTTGTGAGTGTTTTACCATTTCTTATATAGTAATAAAGATCATTTTATACGGAGAGCACTATTTTCGCCACTTTTATTTTCTACATGTCCTTATTGGAGTGTCCTACATTGGGTCCTTGATGGTCATTGATGAAGATTTGTGTAGCCGCATTATATTTGCATATTATATGCCAAGAGCGCTTATGACCCTCTATAATTAAAGGGTCCACGACACCAGGTGAGAGGCCATTTGTTTCTGTGGTGGTGGGCTCCTGGAAACACCATTTGCAAACACACAGTCTTTTCTACCTTGAAGATCTGTTTGGACCTGATTAAATGGACTTTTTTTATCTTTACACCGTGGTGGATTGTATTGTGT
The DNA here is from genome assembly GCF_042186555.1 of Aquarana catesbeiana. NCBI lineage: Eukaryota > Metazoa > Chordata > Amphibia > Anura > Ranidae > Aquarana > Aquarana catesbeiana. The sequence goes on from NC_133324.1 coordinate 238,395,364, forward strand.
TTTATCTTAATTTTATTCTATTTTCTCCATTAATTTAGCGCTGCACTATCTGTTTGTTGATGTTTATTGAGGGATTTGATTATTGGCCCTAGTGTTCAGCTGCTGTTCTAGTCTATATCATTTCGCGCTGATTCATTTTGTTTATCTATCTATCTATCTATCTATCTATCTATCTATCTATCTATCTATCTATCTATCTATCTATCTATCTATCTATCTATCTATCTATCTATCTATCTATATATATATATATATATATATATATATATATATATATATATATATATATATATATATATATATATTATACACAGTCAGGTCCATAAATATTGGGACATCGACACAATTCTAATCTTTTTGGCTCTATACACCACCACAATGGATTTGAAATGAAACGAACAAGATGTGCTTTAACTGCAGGTTTTCAGCTTTAATTTCAGGGTATTTACATCCAAATCAGGTGAACGGTGTAGGAATTACAAGTTTGTATATGTGCCTCCCACTTTTTAAGGGACCAAAAGTAATGGCACAGATTAACATATATATATATGGCTTTTTTTCTCAGAGAAAAGGTGCAGGAACTCCTCCTTTTCTCCGCCCCTACCCACCTCCCAGCACCGTTTCTTGGTTCCACCCCCTACCCACCTCCCATACTGCCCTTTTAGAGAATACAGAACCCAGTATTTTGTGCTGATCAATAATTTGTATGGAATGTGTTAATGATAACAGAAAAAGCAGTAAAATAGGTCCACTGTAGCCAGTAACAATAGAGCCCCCTCCAGCAACAATAGACCCCCCCCCCAACCATGGTCCACCCGAAACAGAATCCCCATCGACACAATTATAATCTTTTTGGCTCTATACACCACCACAATGGATTTTAAATGAAACAAACAAGATGTGCTTTAACTGCAGACTTTCAGCTTTAATTTGGGGGTATTTACATCCAAATCAGATGAACGGTGTAGGAATTACAACCGTTTGTATGTGTGCCTCCCACTTTTTAAGGGACCAAAAGTAATGGGACAGAAAGAACGCACCGGTGAGCTCAGCAACACCAAAAGACCCGGAAGACAACGGAAAACAACTGTGGTGGATGACCAAAGAATTTTTTCCCTGGTGAAGACACCCTTCACAACAGTTGGCCAGATCAAGAACACTCTCCAGGAGGTAGGTGTATGTGTGTCAAAGTCAACAATCAAGAGAAGAATTCACCAGAGTAAATACAGAGGGATTGCCACAAGATGTAAACCCTTGGTGAGCCTCAAAAACAGGAAGGCCACATTAGAGTTTGCCAAACATCTAAAAAAGCCTTCACAGTTCTGGAACAACATCCTATAGACAGATGAGACAAAGATCAACTTGTACCAGAGTGATGGGAAGAGAAGAGTACGGAGAAGGAAAGGAACTGCTCATAATCCAAAGCATACCACCTCATCAGTGAAGCATGGTGGTGGTAGTGGCATGGCGTGGGCATGTATGGCTGTCAATGGAACTGGTTCTCTTGTATTTATTGATGATGTGACTGCTGACAAAAGCAGCAGGATGAATTCTGAAGTGTTTCGGGCAATATTATCTGCTCATATTCAGCAAAATGCTTCAGAACTCATTGGACGGTGCTTCACAGTGCAGATGGACAATGACCCAAAGCATACTGCGAAAGCAACCAAAGAGTTTAAGGGAAAGAAGTGGAATGTTATGCAATGGCCAAGTCAATCACCTGACCTGAATCCGACTGAGCATGCATTTCACTTGCTGAAGACAAAACTGAAAGGGAAAATGCCCCAAGAACAAGCAGGAACTGAAGACAGTTGCAGTACAGGCCTGGCAGAGCATCACCAGGCATGAAACCCAGCATCTGGTGATGTCTATGCGTTCCAGACTTCAGGCTGCTATTGACTGCAAAGGATTTGCAACCAAGTATTACAAAGTGAAAGTTTGATGGATGATTGTTAATCTGTGCCATTACTTTTGGTCCCTTAAAAAGTGGGAGGCTCATATACAAACTTGTAATTCCTACACCGTTCACCTGATTTGGATGTAAATACCCTCAAATTAAAGCTGAAAACCTGCAGCTAAAGCACATCTTGTTCGTTTCATTTCAAATCCATTGTGGTGGTGTATAGAGCCAAAAAGATTAGAATTGTGTCGATGTCCCAATATTTATGGACTTGACTGTGTATATACATACACCCACACACCATATTTATCGGCGTATAACACGCACCTTTGTCCCCTTAAAATCATGGGAAAATTGTGGGTGCGTGTTATATCCCCCGCTGATTGTGAGCGGAGCGGAGCGATCGCGCCGAGATACACATAGCTGAGTGTATTCGGCTCCGCTCACAGTCATGCCATTGGACCTGTGTTATGTCCATCATAGGGCGGGACTGGGCGTGACTGTGAACGGAGCCGAGTACACTCGGCTATGTGTATCTCAGCTCCGCCCACTCCCTGCGATCTCGGCGGTGCTTGCTCTGCTCCGCCGAGTCCCTCCGCGGCGCCATATTTAAATCTGTGCAAGGCTGCACTGGGGCAATGCTGCAAGGCTGCACTGGGGCAAGGCTGCACTAGAGCAAGCTGCACTAGCAAGGCTGCACTTACAAGGCTGCACATGAACACTGATAAGGCTGCATTGATGGGCATTTAAATGTAAGTTTTTTCCCTTAAACTTCCCTCCTAAAAGTTTTTTTCCTTAAAATTCCCTCCTAAACTTGGGGTGCGTGGTATACGTTGGCGCATGTTATATGCCGATAAATACGGTATATATCATGAATGCTGCTGCCAGACTTATCCACCTTACCAACTGCTCAGTGTCTGCCAACCCTCTACTCCAATCCCTACACTGGCTCCCAATCACCCAGTGAATTAAATTCAAAATACTAACCACAACATACAAAGCCATTCACAACTCTGCCCCAAGCTACATCACCAATCTTGTCTCCAAATATCACCCAAATCGACCTCTCCGCTCTTCTCAAGACCTCCTGCTTTCATGCTCTCTCATCTCCTCCTCCCATGCTCATCTCCAGGATTTCTGCAGAGCCTCTCCCATCCTCTGGAACTCGCTACCTCCATCTATCCGGCTATCCCCTACTCTTGCTACCTTCAGGCAATCCCTGAAAACTCATCTCTTCAGGAAAGCCTATTACGTCTCCAACTAATCTCCTACCACTTCCAACAGCTCATTCCCCACAGTTACAACCTTTTGTACCACCTGCCCCACCCTATTAAATTGTAAGCTTTTCTGAGCAGGGCCCTCTTAATCCTCTTGTATTTTATTGTATTATAACTGTATTATCTCCCTTTTATATTGTAAAGCGCTGCGTAAACTGTTGGCACTGTATAAATCCTGTATAATAATAATATATATCAATCATTTTGTCAACATATTGTCTTGCGTCTTTCGGAGGAATTATTTTGCTGAGTTGGCGCTGTTTCCTAGAACTCAGCAGATCTATTACTTCCTCTTTGTGACAACTTCCCCTTCTATTGGTTCAAGTAAGATATTCATAGAACCTAAATACATTGAGTTGTCTGATTATTGCCATACAGGGATATAAGGATAAAGTGTCAGGTGGGTTGGTAGATTCACCAGGTCATGGCTGTGCAGATGAGCAGGTAATTCTAAGCAGTCCTCTAAGGGGCCGTGCTACATTTGGGGGCTCGTCCGGGATACTATCTGCAGATGGCCCTAGCCGACCTAGATCGGAGCCGCAATCTGCGTAGGAAGCCACCTCAATGGCCGCAGCTGCTTGGGGTAGAAGTCTTGGGACCCCAACCGACAGAAGCACCGTTCTGGAGATCTTGGGAAATGAGCACACCAAAAGGGAGATCAGAAGGTGGCTGAGAACTCTGGCACCAGGACACAGGGCCTACCTGGTGGAAACAGGATAGAATGGCAGGAAGAGGTGCCAGTGTGCTTTCAGGTGGAAGAGGTCTGTCTGACGGAAGAAGTCACTGCAAGGGTGTTACCACTCAAAATGGAGAGAGGACAGACCGAGAGGCCACCCTCGGCAAAAACTCACTAGAAAAGTCCTGTACTTGTGGGAGCCGACTCACAAGGGGCTAGTGCCCCTCCTCTCTCTTTCTACACAGATATGAGTCACTTAGTTGATAGTCTGGTGAAGAATGGGTCTGGGAATGCTAATCAGATTTCGATTTTTCTCAGGACAATTACCGACGCGTGTGGGAGAAGACGGGTTTGAAACATGGATGAGACAAGCTTTACAGGCTATGGAAGAGTGGAGTGTGGAGTGTTTCAGAGGCTGTGAAACGACAATGGCTTAGTGAGAGCCTTCGAGACCCAGCAGCAGATGTGATCCATAGCCTGAGGAATGGGCAAGAGGACTTGTGTTGCCATGGAGTACATCGATGCCTTGTGTGCTGTTTTTCGGAAGCGTTGAAATTACTGCTGATTTAACCACTTAAAGACCGCCTCACGCCGATTTACGTCGGCAAGGCGGCACGGACAGGCAGAATCACGTACATATACGTGATCTGCCTCCCGCGGGCCCGCCCGAGGCGGTCCTCTTTTGTCCCCCGGCGATCGGAGGTGAGGGGGAGACCATCCATTCGTGGCCCCCCCCTCACGATCGCCGCCGGCCAATCAGAACATTTCTTTGCTGCTGTATGCTAAACAGCAGCAAAGGAAATTATGTCATCTCTCCTCGCCTCAGTATTTTCCGTTTCGGCGCCGAGGAGAGAAGACATCAATGTGAGTGCACAAACACACACACACACTCAGTAGAACATGCCAGGCACACAAAACACCCCCGATCCCCCCCGATCACCCCCCAATCACCCCTCCCCCCCGTCACACTGACACCAAGCAGTTTGTTTTGTTTTTTTTCTGATTACTGCATCGTGTCAGTTTGTGATAGTTACTGTTTTAGGGCAGTTAGGGTTAGCCCCCTTTAGGTCTAGGGTACCTCCCTAACCCCCCTAATAAAGTTTTAACCCCTTGATCACCCCCTGTCGCCAGTGTCGCTAAGCGATCATTTTTCTGATCGCTGTATTAGTGTCGCTGGTGACGCTAGTTAGGGACGTAAATATTTAGGTTAGCGTTTTATAGTGATAGGGACCCCCATATACTACCTAATAAATGTTTTAACCCCTTGATTGCCCCCTAGTTAACCACCACTGATCACCGTATAATGCCCCGTACACACGGTCGGACTTTGTTCGGACATTCCGACAACAAAATCCTAGGATTTTTTCCGACGGATGTTGGCTCAAACTTGTTTTGTCTACACACGGTCGCACAAAGTTGTCGGAATTTCCGATCGCCAACCACGCGGTCACGTACACCACGTACGATGAGACTAGAAAAGGCCGGTTCAGAACCAAGCGCGGCACCCTTTGGGCTCCTTTTGCTAATCTCGTGTTAGTAAAAGTTTGGTGAGAGACGATTCGTGCTTTTTCAGACTTGTGGCTTTCAGATTGTTTTCTGCCGTTCAGTTTGTGCTTGTGGGTTTGTATCTGCTCTTCAGTGCGTGCAGCAAGTTCCGCGTGACTTTAATTAGTCATTGTATTCTTGTTCGTTCGTTACTGTTTTTCAGGTCGCTCTTCACAGGCCTTGCTGTTCTTCAGTGCATTCTGTTACTTCGTTCTGAGCAGCCGACCGTTTTCTAGCCATGTTGCGTATGCGTACTCCTCGTAGAGTTCGTGCTGTGCGGGGGCTTGGTGTTGGGGTCCTGACCTTGACACAAGTCCAGTCCATGAATAGGGTGGGGAGGAGTTCATGGACCAAGAATTGGTTGCTTCAGCGTGACCAGTTCTCTCATATGCCTTTGCTCCGTGAGATCCGTGAGAATAATCCTGATGATTTCAGGAACTTTCTCAGGATGACGGACCCCGTGTTTCACCGTCTGTTGGCTTCGCTGACCCCTTATATTAGCAGGCATGAGGCAAGCCATCACTCCGGAGCAGAGGTTGATCGCTACCCTGCGGTATTTGGTGACAGGGAGAAGTCTGCAGGACTTAAAGTTCTCGACAGGCATCTCCCCCCAGGCTCTGGGGATCATTATCCCAGAGACCTGTTCTGCCATCATCCAGGTCCTGCAGAAGGAGTATATGAAGGTAACATTTTTATCCTTTAATATCACATTTTATTGTATTGAATGTTTGCTAATATATTGTATTTCTTTCCTCATTCCCTAATTACCATGATTAGAATATGCTGTGAATGTCCCCTTTGTTCTCATGCATGCAGGATTTTTATGTAATTATTATTTTAGGTCCTTCATACATATTTGCCCTTCAATAACCTCCCCAGCATGGTGTCTCCTAGCCCTATGTTCACCTCATGTAGTCAACTAACAATGTATTTTTTCTGCTCCATAGTAGTGCTTTACCCCAAACACCCCCTAAAATGTTTAGAAATGTTATTTTTGCTTTAACTTCAGGCAGAGTGGCAGAGGCTTTTTTTTTGGTGGTGTCCCCAAATAATTTTTAGTAACTCTCCCTCCCCCAACTGCTAATCTAAAATAAAATAAAATAAATAACAAATAAATAATAAATAAAATAACTGATCCCAATTCTCTATCCTCAATCATCTATCTGCTGACTTTGCCAAACCCATACACACTATACCCATCTCTTTTGTGGTCATATTTATGGATGAATTCCCCAAAGCATGTAGTGCAAGGGCCTGCCTGAATACTTTCAAATGGTACTGTTTAAAGTTTTTGGATCCTATTACTATCTTGATAGGTAATAGCAGAATGTCCAAATGTCCTCAAATGTGTACAGTGTGTATTTATATCTTTGTATTATGACACTTCTTACCTGTCCATTGGGCTGCCAATAGTGTAACTAAGGAGGGGCTGTTCCAAGTAGTACCCATTATTTAGGCATTCATCTCTCAATGAAGTGAAGAGGGTTACCTGTCCAAGATTTCCACACACCCCCTATAATGTTAGAAATGGCCCATGAGAGGGGGGGAGGGGGAATATGATAGGTGTACCTTATACTTTGGCGTTGTTAAATTCCCCTTAATAAATGCTATCTGGAGGTTGACCCATAATGTTTGTGCCTAATCTGCTTGCCATGTTTCTGAGCCAAAATAGTAAATGTTTTATTTTTTCCCTCAACAGTTTCCTTCCACACCACAGGAATGGCAGACTGTGACCTCCCACTTTGCCCAGCGGTGGGACTTTCCTAACTGTGGAGGGGCAATTGATGGGAAACACGTCCACATCGTCCCACCACCCAACTCGGGGTCGTACTATTTCAACTATAAGGGGTTCAATAATATAGTGATGTTGGTGGTGTCGGCTAATTACGACTTCCTGTATGTGGACGTGGGGAAGAATGGCCGGATGTCCGATGGTGGAGTCGTCGCCCAGACGGAATTCTACAGGCGTCTCCAGAATGGCAGCTTGGACTTGCCAGCTCCAGGGGACAATGTGGAAGGACTCCCATTTGTGTTCGTTGCTGATGAAGCGTTTGCGCTGGGGGACCACCTGATGCGGCCATTCCCGATGAGGACCCTCACCCCGGAACAGAGGGTTTTTAATTACCGGCTGGCCAGAACCCGAAGAGTGGTGGAGAACACATTTGGAATCCTGGCCAGCCGGTTCCGCCTGTTTATGACACAAATCCATATGGCGGAGTATAAACTGAACCATATTATACTGGCGTGCTGTATTCTCCATAACTTTTTAAGGAAATATTCGGCCAACTATGCTGGCTCAGTTGGGCCTGAGGCCGGAATGATACATGAAACCACACTGATGACGCTTGAAAGCGGCCGTCCTGGCTTGCCCTCCCTGAGTGCCCGTAATGTACGGTTACGCTACCTGGAGTTCTTTGCGGGTAGGGGGGCTATCAATATGCCAGCAAATCTGTGAAGCCTTTTTATAATAAAACAAAAAAAGAAATTCTTTGTGGACATTTACTGCTTGTGTTTGTTTCAGCTGACCCTGACAGAAATGTGTTGAGTCCAGAAAATGTCGTGATTGTGTAACCTTATTATACAAAGTACTGTTGGCTGTTATTTACTAAAATGCAAAAACACATTTCACTACAAGTGCAGTTGCAACTGCACTGAAACTGCGCTTGTAGTGCCAAGAGGATTTGCCCTTAGTAAATAAACTCCATTTTCTCTGAAAACACCAATGACATCACCCCAAAAGTGTTGTAGCGTTGACACAATAATCCACACATTCTTGCGAAAAAAAACTTTTTTATACCTGCACAATCACATGTGCATTTACCAAAGGTTTTTCAAACAAACCAACATGTTTGTTATATAACAATTTTTGGGGTTGCATTATCAAAAATCGAAATGTCCATTTTAGATAAAACAGGCATGTGTAAAACCAACAAGAAAGACACAAATCTTGAACTTACAAAGTTCACATTTGGTAGAACTTGAAGGCAATATCAGACATGAGTATTTAGGAACTGTGTTTGATATTGCGTTCAGATGGGGTGAAGTCACCCCAGGAAAAGCCAAAATTTGGAAGATGCACACAAATTTAACAATGTCAACATGTGTGACCTGCCATCACGGGAGATCAAGGGACGTGTTTTGGGGGAGCAAGCCCTTCCTCACCGCTACTTTATTATTGAGGAAGGGGTTGCACCCCCAAAACGCGTCCATTGATCTCCCGTGATGGCAAATAGCACATGTTGGCACACTGTGTGCATCCTCCAAATTTGGCTTTCTGAAAAATCACAAAAACATTTAGCACATTGTAGCACACTAAAGAAGAAAGTGATTTGGAGGGGTTTTAAACTCGACCCAAAACATCAATGATGTTTTTATTTTTTGGAATAACATCATTGATGTTTTTCTTGATTATTTCCAATTGTAAATTACACCCCATGATCTCCCCGATCAGGATCTGGGCACTTTCGGATGTGAAAGGATCTGGATCCACAACATCACGATCACCTAAAAAGAGAGGAACCCCAAAATAAATTAGGTCTCAAAAATATGCCGCCATCCATCTCTTACCTGAGCCTGTGGTCGCAGACACTCACCTGTTGTGGTGACTAGTTCCACCACGTCTTCTTCCTCCTGCTCAGATTGTGTTGGGGGGATTTCACCTTCTTCCAGAGGGGGGGGCTCTGGTCTCCTCGGATGAGGGGTGTCCTCCGAGTCTTTTCTCCCTTATGTAAAAAAAAATGGTATAATTAGCACACAGATATTTGATGGCAGAACTAGAAATAGGAAACATTGCTTGGAAGTGAGGTACAATTGTCAATTTTAGCAGAGTTCCAAAATGTAGCATTTTCAGTGTCCTTTGTCAAGCTGCAATACTTTACCTGTTTGGTACAAGATTCACAGATGTAGCCCCCCCTATAGTATACACTGGAGCACCTGTGTGGGTCCGCTAATAAAAATGGTGTTCTGGGGTCCCACACTAGTGCTCCAGTGTCCAGATGTGAAAGCACCTGCTGAGTGTCCTCTCCTTAGGCCCCTTTCACACGAGGCGGGCTCCGTTTCTACGGAGCGCGCCTCGGTCCGCCGGCTCAGCGGGAGATCTGTCCGTTGATCTCCGCTGAGCCGGCGGATGACAGGTCCCTCTCTGCTCACTGAGCGGGGAGGGGCTTGTCAGGCGCCGCTGCCGCCTATGGAGGGATCGGACGAAAACGGACAGCGTGTCCGTTTTCGTCAGATCTCACCCGATCCGATCCGCCAGCGACGGATCTGGACGTAGAGCCATACGTCTGCTTTTAGCGGATCGGACGGGGTCGGATGTCAGCGGACATGTCTCCGCTGACATCCGACGCTCCATAGGCTAACATGGAGCGCCCGTTCAGGTCCGCCGTCAAAACTGACAGGCGGACCTGAACGGTCCGATCGTGTGAAAGGGGCCTTACACAGAATCTTGTTTGCATTTCATTCTAGTAACAAAGCCATCTACACAACCCAATTCTTTTAAGACAAGTATAGGGCGTAAAAATGGTGGCCAAATGCATATGGCCTAAACAATGGTATTTTAGAGTCCAAAAGAAAAATGTTTGATATGAACGAATAATGTGCCCATGAACATGAAAGTTGCCATTTTAAACTGTACAACAGTTCCTAAAAGCACATGGAGCAGCACGAACGTAATAAACATAAAGAATAGGAACACAGCACAACTACTTACTTTTTTGCAGCACTCTCTGGATCTTTCTGTACTGCTCATGTTCTCGTAATTTGAGGTCCGACCACCGTTTCCTGAGCTGATCTTTAGATCGTCGTACCCCGAAATTCCGGTGCAGACTCCTGACCACTTTCGCCATGATCTTGGCCTTTCTGACATTGGGGTTGGGTTAAGGCCCATACTTTCCGTCACAGTCGGCCCTCTTCAGGATGTCCACCATCTCCAACATCTCCCCAAAGGACATATTTGAGTCCTTAAATCTCCTTCTGGATCGGGACGTGTCCGGATCCGGCCTTTCCTCCTCCTCCTCGTCGTTGCTACAATTAGCATGATCCTGCTGTGTCTCCGCCATGTGCTCTTCCCCCACTGCGCCGAACGAAAAGGGGCAGGGAATAGAATAGAAAGAACGTCAGGGGCGGGCGGAGTTACACGCATGCGCAGTGTGTATAAAGCGTAACACGCGTGCGTCTTACGTACGATCTGTGAGCGGAGGAAGGGGCATCGGAGGCGCCGATCGTGATAACGAAGGTATGATCTAAACTTGGGCCTATACTGCTTCGAAATGGAAGCCTATATTGTAACAAGATTAGGGGAGTTTGGTCTGACATTAGGGTTTGTCTTGTGTTGTGTCTTGCAGAGAAAATGGATGGGTTCAACTACCACAATTTCCTCCCCCTGTTCATTGACAAATACAGGGAGCTGCCCTGTCTGTGGCAAGTGAGACACCCCCACTATAACCATAAACAAAAGAGGCAGGCAGCGCTGGAGAAACTGCTGGAGTTGGTGACGCCGGTGGTCCCCACAGCAACCATCCCTTATTTAAAAGCCAAAATTGGTGGCCTGAGGAGCACGTATCTTAGGGAGTGCAAGAAGGTCACGGATTCCCAGAGATCAGGAGGTGCAGCAGATGACATTTATGTTCCCAGGCTCTGGTACTATGAGAGACTGCGATTTCTGTCAGACCACACTGAAGTCAGGGAATCCCTCTCCACTCTTCCTTCCACGCTTCCTTCCACCCCAGCTGAGGCTTCCGATGTCCAACCTGGGCCTTCCAGCCAGGAAGAAATGGAGGAGCCCAGCTGGAGTCAGGTATAGCATTCTTCTACAGATTTCTGGTTAATAAATAAATGATGTTTACTAGATGTTATTATTGTTTACTAATTGCTGATTGAAAAAAGTGTTTTACATATCAATAGACAGTAGTGGTCAAAAATAATTGGGACAAGAATGAAAAATGCTGGGCTCAGAATGCTAGTCTGTTATATTTGTTAACATTCAATTTGCAACAGTCAGGAGGTGACAATTGTGTGTGATTGATGAATAAAAAACTAAAACTATGTTCCTTTTTCATACACAGGAAGACCTCAGCCAGGAGGAGGCTGTGGAATGTGGCAGTCAGGAGGAGGCGGTGATTAGTAGCAGCCAGGAGGAGGCGGGGCTATGTGTCAGCCAGGAGAAGCCTGGGACAAGTCGCAGCCTGACTGAATCTTAGGTTCCTCCCCTCCGCCTTCCATATAAAAGAGCCAGGAAGACGACTCCGAGTCCCGTGCAGGATTCTGCGTTCAGGCTGATTCAGGAGGCTTCGGCGTCCCTACGAGCCTTACCTACTCCTGAAGAGGCCTTTGCCTGCATGGCTGCCACCAAACTGCAGGGCATGCAGGAGGGTCAACGCAGGCTCTGTGAGGACCTTCTGTATAAAGTCCTACGTAAGGGGGTGAGTGGGGAACTAACACCCAAGACCGACGTGGTTGAGTTGGACCATCCTCCTCCTCCTCCTCCTGCTGCCACATCTCCACCACCACAGCCACCGCGTGGAAGGAAGCGTGGAAAGAAGACCTGAGAGTGATTGCCCTGGGTTCAGTCTGGTCTGACAGAAGATGCAGTCTCTCGTATGACCACAGCCTGGGGACACTGCTGCTTTCCGGATCTCTGGGACTTCTGGACCAGACTGCCCTCCCTTAGATAAGGACTCCTCAGGCCACCAATTTTGCTTTGAAATAGTTGATGTCTGCCCTGGGGGTCCAAGGCTTCACCCACCTCTGCAGTTTCTCCAGCGTTGCCTACCTCTTTGTTTAGTTGTGAGCTCTTAATAAAATTTTTTTAGGGAAAGTATACTCTCCTGTGTGTGTTTTCATCCAAAAAGGACAGTTTGTTGGTGACGATTCAGGTACATTTCTAACATAAAATGTGAAATTAACAAGGGACAACAACACCAAACAATCTCCTACCGATTAAATAGAACAACATATCAATGGTGTTGTGGGAACTTGACACAAAAGACACACACAAACATTTTCGGGAGTACAAATCAAAATCCCCCCAAAAAAACACCCTTCAAAAAAATAAAAACACAAAAAAAAATCTACATTAAAACCAATAAAAAAAAAAAAAAAAATGTTGTCAGATGTGAGAAATCAAAATATATTGAGGGAATCCCGATAAATAGTAACGAAATAAGTTTGTGAGAAGTGTGTGTGAATATGAGCAGCAAAACTACTATATTCTTGTCACATTATAAAGAAGAAGAGATTGCGCTGTATTAAACCATTTTTAACATTGCAGCGTGACGAAAGTGCTGTATCCATTGCGAATGCTAAGTTTACCAGAACGAGCTGTTCCGTGCCGGAATTTCTTCTGAGCATGCGTGGCACTTTGTGCGTCGGAACAGGCCACACACGGTCGGAATTGACGCGATCGGATTTTGTTGTCGGAAAATTTTATCTCCTGCTCTCCAACATTGTGTGTCGGAAAATCCGATGGAAAATGTCCGATAGAGCCCACACACGGTCGGAATTTCCAACAACACGCTCCGATTGGACATTTTCCATCAGAAAATCCGACCGTGTGTACGGGGCATAAGTGTTACGGGTGACGCTGGTTAGTTCGTTTATTTTTTATAGTGTCAGGGCACCCGCCGTTTATTACCGAATAAAGGTTTAGCCCCCTGATCACCCGGCGGTGATATGCGTCGCCCCAGGCAGCGTCAGATTAGCGCCAGTACCGCTAACACCCACGCACGCAACATATGCCTCCCTTAGTGGTATAGAATCTGTACGGATCAATATCTGATTCGATCACATCTATACTAGCGTCCCCAGCAGTTTAGGGTTCCCAAACACGCAGTGTTAGCGGGATCAGCCCAGATACCTGCTAGCACCTGCGTTTTGCCCCTCCGCCCGGCCCAGTCCAGCCCACCCAAGTGCAGTATCGATTGATCACTGTCACTTACAAAACGCATAACTGCAGCGTTCGCAGAGTCAGGCCTGATCCCTGCGATCGCTAACAGTTTTTGTGGTAGCATTTTGGTGAACTGGCAAGCACCAGCCCCAGGCAGCGTCAGGTTAGGGCCAGTACCGCTAACACCCACGCACGCACTGTACACCTTCCTTAGTGGTATAGTATCTGAACGGATCAATATATGATCCGATCAGATCTATACTAGCGTCCCCAGCAGTTTAGGGTTCCCAAAAACGCAGTGTTAGCGGAATCAGCCCAGATACCTGCTAGCACCTGCGTTTCGCCCCTCCGCCCGGCCCAGCCCAGCCTACCCAAGTGCAGTATCGATCGATCACTGTCACTTACAAAACACTAAACGCATAACTGCAGCGTTCGCAGAGTCAAGCCTGATCCCTGCGATCGCTAACAGTTTTTTTGGTAGCGTTTTGGTGAACTAGCAAGCACCAGCGGCCTAGTACACCACGGTCATAGTCAAACCAGCACTGCAGTAACACTTGGTGACGTGGCGAGTCCCATAAATGCAGTTCAAGCTGGTGAGGTGGCAAGCACAAGTAGTGTCCCGCTGCCACCAAGAAGAAGACAAACACAGGCCCGTCGTGCCCATAATGCCCTTCCTGCTGCATTCGCCAATCCTAATTGGGAACCCACCACTTCTGCAGCGCCCGTACTTCCCCCATTCACATCCCCAACCAAATGCAGTCAGCTGCATGAGAGGCATTTTTATGTCCTCCCGAGTACCCCCCCTACCCAGTGAACCCCCCCAAAAAAGATGTCATGTCTGCAGCAAGTGCGGATATAGGCGTGACACCCGCTATTATTGTCCCTCCTGTCCTGACAATCCTGGTCTTTGCATTGGTGAATGTTTTGAACGCTACCATTCACTAGTTGAGTATTAGCGTAGGGTACATCACTGCACAGACTAGGCACACTTTCACAGGGTCTCCCAAGATGCCATCGCATTTTGAGAGACCCGAACCTGGAACCGGTTACAGTTTTATAAAAGTTAGTTACAAAAAAAAGTGTAAAAAAAATAAAAATATATAAAATAAAAAAAAGTAGTTGTCGTTTTATTGTTCTCTCTCTCTCTATTCTCTCTCTATTGTTCTGCTCTTTTTTATTGTATTCTATTCTGCAATGTTTTATTGTTATTATGTTTTATCATGTTTGCTTTTCAGGTATGCAATTTTTTATACTTTACTGTTTACTGTGTTTTATTGTTAACCATTTTTTTGTCTTCAGGTACGCCATTCACGACTTTGAGTGGTTATACCAGAATGATGCCTGCAGGTTTAGTTATCATCTTGGTATCATTCTTTTCAGCCAGCAGTCGGCTTTCATGTAAAAGCAATCCTAGTGGCTAATTAGCCTCTGGACTGCTTTTACAAGCAGTGGGAGGGAATGCCCCCACCACCACCGTCTTCCATGTTTTTCTCTGGCTCTCTTGTCTCAACAGGGAACCTGAGAATGCAGTCGGTGATTCAGCCAGCTGACCATAGAGCTGATCAGAGACCAGAGTGGCGCCAAACATCTCTATGGCCTAAGAAATCGGAAGCTACGAGCATTTCATGACTTAGATTTCGCCGGATGTAAACAGCGCCATTGGGAAATTGGGAAAGCATTTTATCACACCGATCTTGGTGTGGTCAGATGCTTTGAGGGCAGAGAAGAGATATAGGGTCTAATAGACCCCAATTTTTTCAAAAAAGAGTACCTGTCACTACCTATTGCTATCATGGGGGATATTTACATTCCCTGAGATAACAATAAAAATGATTTAAAAAAAAAAATGAAAGGAACAGTTTAAAAATAAGATAAAAAAGCAAAAAAATAATAAAGAAAAAAAAAAAAAAAAAAACACCCTGTCCCCCCCCTGCTCTCGCGCAAAGGCGAACGCAAGCGTCGGTCTGGTGTCAAATGTAAACAGCAATTGCACCATGCATGTGAGGTGTCACCGTGAACGTCAGATCGAGGGCAGTAATTTTAGCAGTAGACCTCCTCTGTAAATCTAAAGTGGTAACCTGTAAAGACTTTTAAAGGCTTTTAAAAATGTATTTAGTTTGTCGCCACTGCACGTTTGTGCGCAATTTTTAAGCATGTCATGTTTGGTATCCATGTACTCGGCCTAAGATCATCTTTTTTATTTCATCAAACATTTGGGCAATATAGTGTGTTTTAGTGCATTAAAATTTAAAAAAGTGTGTTTTTTCCCCAAAAAATGTGTTTGAAAAATCGCTGCGCAAATACTGTGTGAAAAAAAAAATGAAACACACACCATTTTAATCTGTAGGGCATTTGCTTTAAAAAAATATATAATGTTTGGGGGTTTAAAGTAATTTTCTTGCAAAAAAAAAATAATTTTTTCATGTAAACAAAAAGTGTCAGAAAGGGCTTTGTCTTCAAGTGGTTAGAAGAGTGGGTGATGTGTGACATAAGCTTCTAAATGTTGTGCATAAAATGCCAGGACAGTTCAAAACCCCCCCAAATGACCCCATTTTGGAAAGTAGATACCCCAAGCTATTTGCTGAGAGTCATGTCGAGTCCATGGAATATTTTATATTGTGACACAAGTTGCTGGAATGAGACAATTTTTTTTTTTTTTTTGCACAAAGTTGTCACTAAATGATATATTGCTCAAACATGCCATGGGAATATGTGAAATTACACCCCAAAATACATTCTGTTGCTTCTCCTGAGTACAGGGATACCACGTGTGAGACTTTTTGGGAGCATAGCCGCGTAAGGGACCCCGAAAACCAAGCACTGCCTTCAGGCTTTCTAAGGGCGTAAATTTTTGATTTCACTCTTCACTGCCTATCACAGTTTCGGAGGCCATGGAATGCCCAGGTGGCACAGAATCCCCCCAAATAACCCCATTTTGGAAAGTAGACACCCCAAGCTATTTGCTGAGAGGTATAGTGAGTATTTTGCAGACCTCAATTTTTGTCACAAAGTTTTGAAAATTGAAAAAAGAAAAAAAAAAGTTTTTTCTTGTCTGTCTTCATTTTTAAAAACAAATGAGAGCTGCAAAATACTCACCATGCCTCTAAGCAAATAGCTTGGGGTGTCTACTTTCCAAAATAGGGTCATTTGGGGGGGTTTTGTGCCACCTGGGCATTCCATGGCCTCCGAAACTGTGATAGGCAGTGAAGAGTGAAATAAAAAATTTACACCCTTAGAAATCCTGACGGCGGTGATTGGTTTTCGGGGCCCCGTACGCAGCTAGGCTCCCAAAAAGTCCCGCACATGTGGTATCCCCATACTCAGGAGAAGCAGCTAAATGTATTTTGGGGTGCAATTCCACATATGCCCATGGCCTGTGTGAGCAATATATCATTTAGTGACAACTTTGTGCAAAAAAAAAAAAAAAAAATTTGTCACTTTCCCGCAACTTGTGTCAAAATATAAAATATTCCATGGACACAACATGCCTCTCAGCAAATAGCTTCGGGTGTCTACTTTCCAAAACGGGGTCATTTGGGGGGGGGGGTTGTGCCATCTGGGCATTTTATGGCCTTCAAAACTGTGATAGGTAGTGAGGAGTGAAATCAAAATTTTACGCCCTTAGAAATCCTGAAGGCGGTAATTGGTTTTCGGGGCCCCGTACGCGGATAGGCTCCCAAAAAGTCCCACACAATGTGGTATCCCCGTACTCAGGAGAAGCAGCTGAATGTATTTTGGGGTGCAATTCCACATATGCCCATGGCCTGTGTGAGCAATATATCATTTAGTGACAACTTTTTGTAATTGTTTTTTTTGTCATTATTCAATCACTTGGGACAAAAAAAATGAATATTCAATGGGCTCAACATGCCTCTCAGCAATTTCCTTGGGGTGTCTACTTTCCAAAATGGGGTCATTTGGGGGGGTTTTGTACTGCCCTGCCATTTTAGCCACTCAAGAAATGACATAGGCAGTCATAAACTAAAAGCTGTGTAAATTCCAGAAAATGTACCCTAGCTTGTAGACGTTATAACTTTTGCGCAAACCAATAAATATACGCTTATTGACATTTTTTTTACCAAAGACATGTGGCCGAATACATTTTGGCCTAAATGTATGACTAAAATTGAGTTTATTGGATTTTTTTATAACAAAAAGTAGAAAATATCATTTTTTTTCAAAAATTTCTTTTTCCATTTATAGCGCAAAAAATAAAAACCGCAGAGGTGATCAAATACCATCAAAAGAAAGCTCTATTTGTGGGAAGAAAAGGACGCAAATTTCGTTTGGGTACAGCATTGCATGACCGCGCAATTAGCAGTTAAAGCGACGCAGTGCAAAATTGGAAAAAGTCCTCTGGTCCTTAGGCAGCATAATGGTCCGGGGCTGAAGTGGTTAATGTATAAATTCAAACACACTCACCAATATAGCGGGGAGAATCTGTCTGAATACATCTTCCGAGTAGACTGGATGCTACATCAAATCATCCTCAAGAAGGGCCTTGACCCTAAAGATGTGCACGGGGCCTGGCCCAATCATCCTGTTGCGTTAAAATTATTGCTGAAGAGAACTCGGGTGGTACCCACCTATCCTGAGAGGTCCGAGAGGAAGAGGCTCCGTTGGAAGAGAAAAGTCATCTAGCAAGAGACTTTAATTCTGCTACTGGGAACAAAGAGAAAGTGGTGGCCTGCGCCATTCATGCAGAAATGGAGTTCTCCACTGAAGATAGTGGGACTGAGTCTGAACCGAAGGGATCGGTCCTCCCTGATATCCATAGACCAGTCACAGAACTTGGGCCAACAGAACTGATGGCCCAGGTGGCTCAGGCTCAAACTCAAATGTATCATGCTCTGATGCGAGTGATGGAGTCCCAAGTAAAACAGCAAGGGACTCGTGCAAGTGAACAAAAACTTTACCCAGATCGAGAAAAGAGATGTTAAGGATGCGGAGATGTCGGACATTTCTGAACAAAGTACCCCAAATCTGGCGTCAGCCCTCAACTCCTCAACAAAGTCCAAAGAGCTTTACAGAAATTGTTCTTTCCAAAGCTGGCGGGAAACTTCAAGGGACCTCAGTGAAGGAGCTAGCTGAGAGTCCCAAGGGAAAACTGCGCTCCAAAGACAAGAGAAGAGACCAGAAGAGAGCCAAAGGGAAAGGGGGATGCAAGCCATCAGTCCTCTCTAACCCTCCAGCGCCTAAGCATGCTACCAAAATAAAACCCTCAGAGAATGGAAGACGGGGGACAGGAAATCAATGCACACCTTGCTAAACAAGCAGTTAAACCAAATCCACCGCCTCCAATGAGGCCGGTTAGGGTTAGGTTAGGGTCGCCTGTGGGAAACCTACCCAAGAACTTAGTGGGGCCTTCCCCTCATAGTATCAGTACAGGTGGGGGGCATCTATACACAAGCACTGCTGGATACTGGAGCCCAGGTGACACTGCTATATTGACACTTTTACCACAGGTACTTGAAGCATATTCCTTTTTGCAAACTTTACGAGCTAGAAATTTTGGGGTATTGGGACCCAGAAGGGCCCTTATGATGGTTACATACCCATCAAAATAACCTTTGACTCTGCTCTGGCAGGAAGAACAGAAACCTTTGACACATTGGCTGTCGTATGCCCCCAACTGCCTGGAGCTGGCTGAAATTCTCTACTGATAGGTGCTAACACCAACTTGGTAAGAAGGCACTCACTCCCTTGGCCTTGGAGGGTGCTCCTGTTGGGAAAATTCATCCTTAGTTGAGACAAGCATTCCAGAGGGTGTTGTGTTCAGTGTGTTGGATCTAAAGAGTGGATACCACCAGATTCCTATGCACCCAGAAGACCGAGAGAAGACGGCTTTTTATTAGCCCACTGGGGTTTTTCGAGTTTGATCAGATGCCACAGGGATTAACTGGAGCCCCTGTCACTTTCCAGTGACTGATGGAGAACACAGTGGGTGATATGAACTTGGTAGAAGTATTACTCTACCTAGATGGCATAATCTTGTTTGGCCGAATGTCGCAAAGAGCATGAGGCCCAATTAGAGAAAGTTTTCCAGTGACTACATGATGAGGGGTTGAAGCTGTCGTTACAAAAGTGTCAATTCTACCAGACTTCAGTCACATACCTAGGACACGTGGTATCTGCCGAAGGGATAGCCACCGACACCCAAAAGCTGGAGGCAGTCACTTCTTGGCCTCGTCCAACTTGGAGGCTGTTCGAGTACCCTTAATCCCTTGCTCAGACACCTCAGCCCCACACGTTGAGACCTAGGGTCAGGAGTACCTGTCCACCTGCACAACAGGAAGAAGAGAGTGATGATGATGAATTAACGATGGATTGGCTGTGGGTTCCCTCTTTGGAAGGTGATTTCATTGTTGCTGATACTGAAGAAGAAGGCTGTCCGGGGACAGGCCCCCCTTTTTCCTGAGGTAGTAGCTCCCTACACATTTAGGGGCAATGAGGAAGTCAAGCCGGAATCCTGTGAGATGCCTGATGCGACTGATACTTTCATCCCTCCTACTAACACTGCATGGAGAGAGACGGTCCCTGAACGGGAGCTAGAGCTTGAAGTAGAACCAGACCCTGAAATAGAGCCAGGGCCTGAAGTAGGGCCGGAGACCGAAGCAGAACCTGAACCGGAAGCTGGGTGCAGTTTTTGGGAAGCAGAACAGGGATCCGAGTCACTGGAAAACATACATTGCCGGTTGAAACAAAAGATATGTCCCCCAAATAGAGTGAGACTTATGACACTCTTGGAGAAAATGCCGATTAACTCATACCCACCACTCAACGTCCCAATCAAGCACTTGCCTCTTTTGACGAGTCTTTAGTAATGGATGACCTTGGACCAAACCTTGACACTACTGGGTGGGCCACTAATTTATTATTGGCATGTCAAACTCAATATGACTTTTCTCCTGTTGATGTATATAATTTGTTATCAGAGGACCCTTCACTAAGTCAGTTATTAGCTGTTGCAACTTCTAGTTTATTAGATAGTTAATTGTTTAGCTTTTACAATGCAGTAAAGTGATTCCAGATTGTACTCTTTCTTTAGGGAGCAAAGACTTTCAAGTGGAGGGAACGTGTAGCACTATGGACTACAAGCATAAAGCACTGTACCTTCTAGCATTTCAAAGTATCGTCTGTCCCTCTAGTGATCAATGTATTCAGTGACATCATATCTGAGCACCAAATAATTGCTTTGTACGATTGTGTGCCAGGACTACATATCCCAGGGATCTTTACTGCCATCTGAAGATTGCTGGGAGTAGCTATAAAAGCAACAGAAGCCCGCGCAAGGGCTCTCTTCCTCCTGGGCTTGCCACAAGACAGACCTCTCTGTGCAACAGGAAGAGAGAGGTCGCGGCCTACCATGTGGAGCATTACTTTCCAACCTGGGGCCTGAGGGGCCTAGCTCTCTCGTTCGCTGTCGGACATCCTTTCCAGCACCACTCCGGTCGCCTGCCAGTGGGTGTGTGTGGCCAGCTTCACGTCAGGAGATCGAGGCCGCGGATCCATTGCAAAAGTGTCGCTACACGAGTTCCTGTTCAGAAGACATCAGAGCGATCTGGTCGTTAGTGATTGGGCAAATTGCTCGACCTTTATCCATGCTTTGTCACCGCTACATTGAGACACTTTGCACAGACATCTTTACTCCAAGGACACTTTACTGCATCCTTTGAACACTGTGCTCTAACATCTTTAGTTTTCCTCACTACAAGGAATCTACTGTTCCCACTACATCCAAACGGACTACAGTTAACGAGCTCTGACTAGCCGGTGAAGAACATCAGATCTGCAACGTGGACTCTATGGCCATTACTTATAGAAAGGCCCCTATATTACTTTTTTTCTAGACCCGCTATCCCTTCCTAGGATAGCGTGTAGGCTGGCCAGGTTTTACAGTGTGGCAGTATAAGCAGTTAACTGAAACATTTGTTTAGGGGGTAACATTAACTCTAAAGCAATTGTAAAATATATATATATATATATATATATATATATATATATATATATATATATTATACATACATATATACACATATATATATATACACACACACACACATACATACATACATACATACATACATACAGTGGGGACGGAAAGTATTCAGACCCCCTTAAATTTTTCACTCTTTGTTATATTGCAGCCATTTGCTATAATCATTTAAGATCATTTTTTTCCTCATTAATGTTGACAGAAAAGCATAGAATTGTTGACATTTTTGCAGATTTATTAAAAAAGAAAAACTGAAATATCACATGGTCCTAAGTATTTAAACCCTTTGCTCAGTATTTAGTAGAAGTACCCTTTTGATCTAATACAGCCATGAGTCTTTTTGGGGAAAGATGCAACAAGTTATTCACACCTAGATTTGGGGATCCGCTGCCATTCCTCCTTGTAGATCCTTTCCAGTTCTGTCAGGTTGGATGGTAAATGTTGGTGGACAGCCATTTTTAGGTCTCTCCAGAGATGTTCAATTGGGTTTAAGTCAAGGCTCTGGCTGAGCCATTCAAGAACAGTCACAGAGTCGTTGTGAAGCCACTCCATTATTTTAGCTGTGTGCTTAGGGTCATTGTCTTGTTGGAAGGTAAACCTTCGGCCCAGTCTGAGGTCCTGAGCACTCTGGAGAAGGTTTTCATCCAGGATATCCCTGTACTTGGCCGCATTCATCTTTCCCTCAATTACAACCAGTCGTCCTGTCCCTGCAGCTGAAAAACACCCCCACAGCATGATACTGCCACCACCATGATTCACTATTGGGACTGTATTGGACAGGTGATGAGCAGTGCCTGGTTTTCTCCACACATACCACTTAGAATTAAGGCCAAAAAGTTCTATCTTGGTCTCATCAGACCAGAGAAACTTATTTCTCACCATCTTGGAGTCCTTCAGGTGTTTTTTTAGAAAACTCTATGCAGACTTTACTTTCATGTGTCTTACACTGAGGGGAGGCTTCCGTCAGGCCACTCTGCCATAAAGCCCCGACTGGTGAAGGGCTGCAGTGATGGTTGACTTTCTACAACTTTCTCCCATCTCCCAACTGCATCTCTGGAGCTTAGCCACAGTGATCTTTGGGTTCTTCTTTACCTCTCTCATCAAGGCTCATCTCCCCTGATATCTCAGTTTGGCCGGACGGCCAGCTCTAGGAAGGGTTCCAAACGTCTTCCATTCAAGGATTATGAAGGCCACTGTGCTCTTAGGAACCTTAAGTGCAGCAGAAATTTTTTTGTAACCTTGGCCAGATCTGTGCCTTGCCACAATTCTGTCTCTGAGCTCTTCAGCCAGTTCCTTTGACCTCATGATTCTCATTTGCTCTGACATTGGCATCTGTGAGCTGTAAGGTCTTATATAGACAGGTGTGTGGCTTTCCTAATCAAGTCCAATCAGTATAATTAAACACAGCTGGACTCAAATGAAGGTGTAGAACCATCTCAAGGATGATCAGAAGAAATGGACAGCACCTGAGTTAAATATATGAGTGTCACAGCAAAGGGTCTGAATACTTAGGACCATGTGATATTTCAGTTTTTCTTTTTTAATAAATCTGCAAAAATGTCAACAATTCTGTGTTTTTCTGTCAATATGGGGTGCTGTGTGTACATGAACCTGTTGCAGCCCGCCCACCGTCATGACGGCAGAGCAGTGTGGCTCTGGGCCGCCGTCATATGACGGTGGCTGATTCACACAGGGCATGCGCGCGATCACAGGCATGCAGCCCTGCTCTGTCGGTGTCGCTGTGTCTCCGGGACACATCGCGTCACCGACATGGTTGAACAGCCATTGGGCATGGCTGTTCACCATGTGATCGGCTGCGATTATGTCATGGCCGATTACAAATGGGTATTCCCCGATTTAGACCGCGCGTGCGCGATCGGGAGCGCGTAGCGCGGTCATGTCGGTGGCGGCATGTTCCTAGGAACACTGCTAGTCACCGACAAGGGTAAACAGCCAATGGCTGATGGCTGTTTACCACGTGATCGGCTGTGATCCATTCACAGCCGATCACTAAATGTAAACAAAGACCGGTTACTAGCTGTTACCGGTTCTTTTCTCCTCACACACCATTTCCAGTGTAAGGAGAGAAGAACCAGGAGCAGTGAGTTACTGATCTGTGTTTGTACTGTACTGCACCAACACAACAAAGAACTTGTCACATTGCGCCCCCCCCCCCCCATTACAGCTGTCACCCAACAGTCACATCAGTCACCACATCAGTGCTTATAAAAGTGCACCTGTCACCCATCAGTGCCCACAAAGTGCACCTGTCACCCATCAGTGCCACAAAGTGCACCTGTCACCCATCAGTGCCCACAAAGTGCACCTGTCACCCATCAGTGCCCACAAAGTGCACCTGTCACCCATCAGTGCCCACAAAGTGCACCTGTCACCCATCAGTGACCATCGCCAGTGACCGTCATCAGTGACCCATCTGTGACCCTCATCTGTCACCTATCAGTCCCATAAAGTGCACCAGTCACCAGAGACTGCCATCAGTGACTGCCACCCGTCACCCACCAGTGACCGTCACACGTCACCTGTCACCCACCAGTGACTGTCGCATGTCACCTGCTACCCACCAGTGACCGTCACACATCACCTGCTACCCACCAGTGATCGTCACCCGTCACCTGCTACCCACCAGTGACCGTCACACGTCACCCATCACCTGTCGCCCATCAGTGACCGTCATTTGTCACCCGTCGCACAGCCCATCAGAAAAAATGTCCAAAAGATTCTATACAAGTGAAGAGGCGTTCCAGATCCTCTCCATGACTGATGAAAGCAGCGGGGAGTTCTCATCAGATTCAAAATGCCAATTCCGATTGTGAATCAAATTCAGCATTTGAACCGATCAATAGTAGTGGATCAGCAAATGAATCGGAGGAAGAATGGATCCCTCCTAAAAGAGCATGGCGCTCTGGAAACCAGGCAGCCACCAGCAATATACCCCAGGATCAAATTCTTAAGCCCAGTACCAGCGCTGCTGCCAGCGATAGACCCCAAAACCAAAGGCCCAGTACCAGAGCTGCCACCATGAAGAACCACAAGCAATGCCCAGTTCCAGCACTGCTGCAGCATCACACCCAAATGCTAGCACAGGAACTCCAACTACCAGCACTGGAGTGCCACGTCCCCCCAAGAGCCAGGGCCACTACATCTCCCAGATGGTCTTGCCAACCCAACATGGCTGCCTTCCAACTCAGGATCAGCAAGAATTCCCCCTTTCACCGCACAGCCAGGTGTGCAGGCCAATACCCAAAATTTTTCTGAAATTGATTGTTTTCATTTATTTTTGCCCAACACTTTGCTGCAACTCATCGTGGACCAGACCAATTTATATGCCCAGCAGCATATTGCCAACAACCCCCAATCTTCATACGCCCGTCCATTTGAGTGGAAGGATTTGACTCTGGAGGAGTTCAAAGTGTTTATGGGCCTCGCCATAGATATGGGGCTTACAAAAAAAAAATGAAGGACATGCCTATTGGTCCACCAACCCCATCCACCACATGCCCATTTATTCTTCCGTAATCTCCAGGTCCCGATACGAGATAATGCGCTTTCTTCATTTCAGTGACAACACCCAGTGCCCTCCCCGCAATCATCCAAATTATGATAAATTATATAAAATTCGCCCACTCATTAATTTCTTTTCCCAACGATTTGCTGAACTCTATTTCCCCAATAGGCATATATGTGTAGATGAGTCCCTGGGACCTGTGACGAACCCCTGTCCTAAAACAGGTCTCTGTCTGCCGTAAATGCTTCCTCTGTCCAGAACCAGCACTATCCAAGACCCTTTAGCCTACCCAGTCACCAGACAACACCAGTCAACACCAGTCTTGGAGTGGCAAACAACAAACTCCTTTTATTATCACACATGGACACAACAGATAAAATAACTCAGACTCTTTCCCCCCACCCTTGGAAAACAGGGCGGGTTAGACTGTCCAATGACAATGTACACACAGGTCAGGTGTGTTCAAACTTCTCCTCAGTAAACAGTCTTAGCAGGGGGCTGCTGGAGAAACCCCCCCCCCTCTTTCCATAGAGATAAACATCCCATAATATCCAGAGCAGACAGACACAATAGAACATTGGAATACAGCCACATCCTAACCGATCACAGCAAAGAGTCCACAACAAATTGAGACAATATACAATACATACATATATACAAGATTGAGTCCAATTAGTACAAATCAGACTGGATTTCTCATTCACATCGCAAAGAGTATTGTTCCCTTAAAATCCAGGGCCCATAATCGATAGGCAAGAGGCTTGCATTCAGTCCTCTCCAAAAGCCTCTGTTCCGGCTAGGTCTGTCACAGTACCCTTTTCAGGCCGGCTAGGAATAAAACAATACATTCCTAGCAAAAGGGCCAAATACGGAGTGAAATTTTATAAGCTTTGCGAGAGAGTCACGGGATATCTGTATGCGTTCCGCATATACGAAGGAAGAGATTCCCAGCTCCAGCCCCCTGAGTACCCTGAGTCGATTTCAACTACCAAATGCTTCAGCCCTATTTAGCAATAAGGAGGTCCCATTTGTGGTACAAGAAAGTAGCTCTCTATTTAATTCATTTGGCCATTTTTAATGCCTACATAATTTACACCAAATCCACCAAAAGCCCTGCCCACTTCCTAAAATTCATAGAAGAAGTTGTCACGTCCCTCATTTACCATCAACCCCCCCCCCCCCCCCCCGTAGAAAACCTTCGCTCTGATGCTGTTAGCCGACTTCATGAACGCCACTTCCCGGACCACATTCCACCATCTGAAGCAGGCCGCAGATGCCAAAAAAGATGTCGAGTATGCAGCAAAAGAGAGTTTCTTAGAGATACCAGCTACCATTGTCCCCAGTGTCCATCCAAACCCGGCCTTTGCATTGGTAAATGCTTCAGACTATACCACACATCCCTAAAATATTAGCCCATATTCTTAACCATTTCCCCATTTTCATCATCTGTGCTGACCATTTCCCATGCTTCCTCAAATAACCATGGCACTGCCTTCTATGTGAACTGACCCCGGCCTGTTTTTTCACTATGCCTCTGCCAACCGTTTGGACTGGCTACATGTGAACTGACCCTGGCCTGTTTTACCAACTACGCTTCTGCCTACTGCTTGGACTGCTTGCAAGTCATCTGACCCTGGTCTGTTTTATGGACTATGCTTTTGCCTACTGCTTGGACTGATCTGTTGCCCTGCTACTGTAGGACACAGGGGTCTCACATGTGAGGGGCTCCAGAAATGTTTTTCCGGATGGAGAAAACAATTTTTTTTGTTGTCCCAGGTTTCGTAATTTCGGGATTAGGTTCTGGAGTCTGGAGGCTTCATATAGATTTGGGTGGGTGGAAGCCTCTACCCCTGGGCACAGGTCTTGCCTGATTATGGCCCTCAGCCTGATGCTGACTTACTGCCGCCATCCCCCTGCCTGCAGCCTAAACTGACCACACCTCTGCCTGGACTATGGAAATAACTAGCTGTTCAAGAGGTAGTATGTTTATGAAGGGCTGGAGAGCAGTACAATAATGAGTGCAGGGAGGTAACGGTGTACCAGGACTAATATTATGGCTGTGCTGGCTGTCTCTGCCTGGACAATTTCTACGGACAAATGGCTGTGCTGATGATATCCTTGTGCCGACTATAGACAATATTCCTGCCTGCTGCCTGGATAATTACTATTGTTGCTAAGCACATCCCTGCCTGCTGCCTGCACCAATTCTCTCCCTCTGGGGACACTACTAAAAGCACAGGTAGTACTTTTTTCTTACCCTTTCCTCAATAGAATTTATTTTGGAGTGTAATTTTTGGTATGTAAATGCTATGTGTTAGAAATATAAGGGCCTTCAAAAATAATAGGTGGTCAGGAAATTAGATGTGTAATTTATGCTTGTAGAACACCTGAAGGTGCTACTTCAATGGTGGGCCACATTCCACATTTTCCAAAAACTTCTGAAAAAAATGAACAGTTCAAAAGACGCATTATGCATCACAGATTATACGTTGGGGTGTCTGCTTTCCTAAACGGGGTCATTTTGTGTGAGTTTCCATTGTCCTGGGGCTCCAGGGCCTTCAAAAGTGTAATTTATGCTTGTAGAACGCCTGAAGGTGCTACATCACTGGCGGGCCTCTGTATGTGGTCAGGCTGTGTAAAAGTCTCACACATGTGCTATCGCCATACTCAGGAGTAGCAGAATGTATTTTGGGGTGTCATTTTTGCTATGTACATGCTATGTGTTGGAAATATCTTAAAAATTGACAACTTTGTGGGGGAAAAAAATGCATTTTCATTTTTTTTCCAAAAACATCTGGAAAAAAATGAACAGTTCAAAAGACTCATTATGCCTCATAGAATATACGTTGGGGTGTCTGCTTTCCAAAATGGGGTCATTTTGTGGGTATTTGTACTTTCCTGGCTTGTTAGGCTCCATTCACACTAGCGCGTTTTTTGATGCATTTTGCATTTTGCAGAAATGCATGGGAATTTTTTAACATGGGTTCCTATGGAACATGTTCACATCAATGCTTTTTTGTATCTCTGCGTTTTTGGAAAGGGTCGGGGACTTTTTTTCATGCAAAAAGCAGCGTTTTGCATGTAATGGATTTCAATGGACAAGCATCAAAAACGCAAGTGCACCGTTTTTGCAGCGTTTTTGGTGCGTTTTTGGTGCGTTTTTGGTGCGTTTTTGCCGTTTATTTTTTTTTTTTTTTTTTTTTTTTTGTATTTTTTTTTTTAAGACTGTAAAAAAAATGAAAAAAAAAAAAAAAAACGCAAAACGCAAATCGCGGCAAAAACGCGGCAAAAACGCCGCAGAAACGCTACAAAAACGCTGCTCAAAAACGTGCCAAGCATGAAAAAAAAAACTCCAAAAACGCTCAAAAGCAACATGCATAGGTGTGAATCGAGCCGGCTCGGTTCACACTGGGGCAACACGACTTCAGCGCGACTTTGCACGGCGACTTCGACGCGACTTCGACGCGACTTCGACGCGACTTCGACGCGACTTTAGCAAATTACAAGGCGACTTGAAGTCGCCTGCATGACAGGCGACTTCGCCTGTGGCCAATCAGCTCTCTGGGAGGGAGGGGGGGAGGGAGGGGTTTTCCCTGCAAAGTCGCTTGACTTTACAGAGAGATCCGACTTGGAGGCGACTTCCATTGATTTCTATGGTACAGGTCGCCTACCAAGTCGGATCCAAGTAGTACAGGGAGTACGCTCTGAAGTCGGAGCGACTTCAGTAGTGTCATTTAAGACGCTCCCATTCACTCTCATGTGAATCTCTTTCTGGGGCGACTTGGGGCGACTTGAGGGGCGACAAGTCGGATCCCAAGTCGTCCCAGTGTGAACCGAGCCTTAGTGTCTCAAGAAATTAGATCTTCAGTACATCAGGTGTGATCAGGTGTGATCAATTTTCAATGATTTGCACCATAGCTTGTAGACTCTATAACTTTTACAAAAACCAAATAATATACACTATCTAGGGTTATTTTTACCAAAAATATGTAGCCGTATAAATTTGGCCAAAATTTATGAAGAAATATTACTAATTTGCAAAATTTTCTGACAGAAACAAAGAAAAAGGCATTTTTTTCACCAAATTTTCAGTCTTTTTTTATTTATAGCACACAAAAAAATAAAAAGCCCACTTGTGATTAAATACCACCAAAAGAAAGCTCTATCTGTGTGAAAAAAAAGGATGCAAATTTCATTTGGGTCCAGTGTTGCATGACTGAGTAATTGTCAAAGTGTGAGAGCGCTGAAAGCTGAAAACTGGTCTGGGCAGGAAGGGGGTGAAAACGCCCTGTAGGCAAGTGGTTAATGAGGAAAAAAAATGAACTTAAATGATTTTAGCAAATGGCTGCACTATATAGAGTGAAAAATTTAAGGGGGTCTGAATACTTTCCGTCCCCACTGTACATACATACACACAAAATATATATATATATATATATATATATATATATATATATATATATATATATATATATATATATATATATATATATATATATATATATACACACACACACACTATACAGTGCCTTGAAAAAGTATTCACACCCCTTGAAATTTTCAACATATTGTCATGTTACAACCAAAAACGTAAATGTATTTTATTGGGATGTTTTGTGATAGAACACAAAGTGGCACATAATTGTGAAGTGGAAGGAACATGATAAATGGTTTTCAACATTTTTTACCATTAAATAAGTGAAAAGTGTGGTGTGCATTTGTATTCAACCCCCTTTACTCTGATACCCCATCTAAAATCTAGTGAAACCAATTGCCTTCAGAAATAACCTAATTAGTAAATAGAGTCCACTTGTGTGTAATTTAATCTCAGTAAAAATACAGCTGTTCTGTGAAGCCCTCAGAGGTTTGTTATAGAACCTTAGTGAACAAACAGCATCATGAAGGCCAAGGGACACACCAGACATGTCAGGAATAAAGTTGTGGAGAAGTTTAAAGCAGGGTTAGGTTATAAAAAACATATCCCAAGCTTTGAAAATCTCAAGGAGCAATGTTCAATCCATCATCCGAAAATGGAAAGAGTATGGCACAACTGCAAATCTACCAAGACATGGCCATCCACCTAAACTGACAGGCCAGGCCAGGCAAGGAGAGAGTTAATCAGAGAGGCAGCCAAGAGGCCTATGGTAACTCTGGGGGAGCTGCAGAGATCTAAAGCTCAGGTGGGAGAATCTGTCCACAGGACAACTATTAGTCGTGCACTCCAGAAATCTGGCCTTTATGTAAGAGTGGCAAGACGAAAGCCATTGTTGAAGGAAAGTCATAAGTCGTCCCATTTGCAGTTTGCAAGAAGCCATGTGGGGGGACACAGCAAACATGTGGAAGAAGGTGCTCTGGTCAGATGAGACCAAAATTGAACTTTTTGGCCTAAAAGCAAAACTTTGTGTGGTGGAAACTAAAATTGCACATCACCCTGAACACACCATCCCAACCGTGAAACATGGTGGTGGCATCATGTTGTGGGAATTCTTCTTAACAGTGAGAGACAGAGTAACAACAGAAAAACGCATTGCAAAAAAGTTATAAATTGATTTGCATTTAATGAGTGAAATAAGTATTTGACCCCTTCACAAAACATGACTTAGTACTTGGTGGCAAAACCCTTGTTGGCAATCACAGAGGTCAGATGTTTCTTGTAGTTGGCCACCAGGTTTACACACATCTCAGAAGCGATTTTGTCTCACTGCTCTAAGTTTTCGAGGCTGACATTTGGTAACTCGCACCTTCAGCTCCCTCCACGTAGATTCTATGGGATTAAGGTCTGGAGACTGGCTAGGCCACTCCAGGACCTTAATGTGCTTCTTCTTGAGCCACTCTTTTGTTGCCTTAGCCGTGTGTTTTGGGTCATTGTCATGGTGGAATACCCATCCACAACCCATTTTCAATGCCCTGGCTGAGGGAAGGAGGTTCTCACCCAAGCTTTGACGGTACATGGATCTGTCCATCATCCCTTTGATGCGATGGAGTTGTCCTGTCCCCCAGAAAAACACCCCCCAAAAAGCAAAATGTTTACACCTCCATATTTGACACTGGGGATGGTGTTCTTGGGGTCATAAGCATCATTCCTCCTTCTCCAAACACGGCGAGTTGAGTTGATGCCAAAGAGCTCGATTTTGGTTTCACCTGACCACAACACTTTCACCCAATTCTCCTCTGAATCATTCAGATGTTCATTAGCAAACTTCAGACGGGCCTGTACATGTGCTTTCTTGAGCAGAGGGACCTTGCAGGCGATGCATGATTTCAGTCTTTCACAGCGTAGTGTGTTACCAATTGTTTTCTTGGTGACTATGGTCCCAGCTGACCATGGAGCCCCAGACTGAGGGAGATTGACAGTTATTTTGGGATTTTCCATTTGCGAATAATGGCACCAACTGTTGTCACCTTCTCATCAAGCTGCTCGGTAGTGGTCTTGTAGCCCATATCAGCCGCGTGTAGGTCTACCATTTTGTTTCCTGACATCCTTGGACAGCTCTTTGGTCTTGGCCAGGGCGGAGGAGAGATTGGAATCTGATTGCTTCTGTGGAAAGGAGTCTTTTATACAGGTAACAAGCTGAGATTAGGAGCACTCCCTTGCGGAGAGTGCTCCTAATCTCAGCTCGTTAGCTGTATAGAAGACACCTGGGAGCCAGAAATCTTGCAGATTAATAAGGGATGAAATACTTATTTCACTCAATAAAATACAAATCAATTTATAACTGTTTGAAATGCATTTTTCTGAATTTTGTCGCTCACTGTTAAAATAAATCTACCATTAATATTATAGACTGATCATTTTTTGTCAGTGGGAAAACATACAAAATCAGCAGGGGATGAAATACTTTTTTCCCTCACTGTGGGAGGAAAAACACACACACACACACATATATATAAATGTGTGGATAATAAGATTAATACTAGATCAATTTTACCTGCAAAAAAAGTGCAAAATACAATGTGCAAAACGTACACTTTCAGTGCAAAATAGGGTGTAAAACTACACCTTCACCAAATGGCTGCTAGTGCCTGATCAAATGAATAGAACGGCGCTGCGCTAGTAACACATAAAATTATAAAACATTTCGAATTGTATAAATAAATATTAGTGAAAGTCCAAAGTGACAAAAGTCTTCAGTTCCTTCCAAATCAAAGACTTCACCAAATATTGCACAACAAATAAAAAGTGCTGGTGCTCTCCTTCACCTTGATATCCTAGCCGCTAACGTTAAAATCTGACCCATTTTACCAGCAGGTCAGATAAAGCAGATCCCCTCTGGGGGTAATCAATGAATCAGCCTGGCGTGGAACTAATAATCCATTCGTTTCACCCTCTCACTCTTTACTGCTTGACCAGTCTTAAACCTTCCTCAGGTGACTCCGGTACAACATAGGATAAAACACCAGATCTAGTGCTCTCTGTATGCCAAAGGTTTATTTGTCCTGATAGGAACAACATAAAAATACTCACAAACGAAGCACTTAAGCAGTGCGGGCTAAGGATGCTATGAACAGCACAATACTCGCGGGATGACGTCACCACTGCGACTCCGAGGAGTCAATATTTTGTGTGGCCGCCATTATTTTCCAGCACTGCCTTAACCCTCTCGGGCATGGAGTTTACCAGAGCTTCACAGGTTACCACTGGAGTCCTCTTCTACTCCTCCATGATGACATCACAGAGCTGGTGGATGTTAGAGACCTTGCGCTCCTCCACCTTCCGTTTGAGGATGACCCACAGATGCTCAATAGGGTTTAGGTCTGGAGACATGCTTGGCCAGTCCATCACCTTTAACCTCAGCTTCTTTAGCAAGGCAGTGGTCATCTTGGAGGTGTGTGTGTGGGGTCGTTATGTTAGAATACTGCCCTGCGGCCCAGTCTCCGAAGGGAGGGGATCATGCTCTGCTTCAGTATGTCACAGTACATGTTGGCATTCCTGGTTCCCTCAATGAATGATAGCTCACTAGTGCCGGCAGCACTCAGGCAGCCCGACTATGACACTCCCACCACCATGCTTGACTGTAGGCAAGACACTTGTCTTTGTACTCCTCACCTGGTTGCCGCCACACATGCTTGACACCATCTGAACCAAATAAGTTTATCTTGGTTACATCAGACCACAGGACACGGTTCCAGTAATCCATGTCCTTAGTCTGCTTGACTTCAGCAAACTGTTTGCGGGCTTTCTTGTGCATCATCTTTAGAAGAGGCTTCCTTCTGGGACGACAGCCATGCAGACCAAATTGATGCAATGTGCGGCGTATGGTCTGAGCACTGACAGGCTGACCCCCCCACCCCTTCAACCTCTGCAGCAATGCTGGCAGCACTCATACATCTATTTCCCAAAGACAACCTCTGGATATGACGCTGAGCACATGCACTCAAATTCTTTGGTTGACCATGGCGAGGCCTGTTGAGTGGAACCTGTCCTGGTAAATCTCTGTATGGTCTTGGCCACTTTGCTGCAGCTCAGTTTCAGGGTCTTGGCAATCTTCCTATAGCCTAGGCCATCTTTATGCAGAGCAACAGTTCTTTTTTTCAGATCCTCAGAGAGTTCTTTGCCATGAGGTGCCATATTGAACTTCCAGTGACCAGTATGAGAGAGTGAGAGCGATAGACACCAAATTTAACACACCTAAGACCTTGTAACACTAACAAGTCACATGACACTGGGCAGGGAAAATGAATAAGTGGGCTCAATTTGGACATTTTCACTTAGGGGTGTACTGACTTTTGTTGCCAGCGGTTTAGACATTAATGGCTGTGTGTGGAGTTATTTTGAGTGGACAGCAAATTTACACTGTTATACAAGCTGTACACTCACTACTTTACATTGTAGCAGTGATATTTCTTGAGTGTTGTCACATGAAAAGATAATAAAATATTTACAAAAATGTGAGGGGTGTACTCACTTTTGTGAGATACTGTATCTATCTATCTCTCTATACACACACTATATTACCAAATGTATTGGGACGCCTGCCTTTATACGCATATGAACTTTAATGGTATCCCAGTCTTCATCCGTAGGGTTCAATATTGAGTTGGCTCACCTTTGCAGCGATAATAGTTTCAACCCTTCTGGGAAGGCTGTCCAAAAAGTTTAGGAGTGTGTCTATGGGAATGTTGGACCATTCTTCCAGAAGCGAATTTATGAGGTCAGGCACTGATGTTGGACAAGAAGGTCTGGCATGCAGTCTCTGCTCTAATTCATACCAAAGGTGTTCTATCAGGTTGAGGTCAGGACTCTGTGCAGGCCAGTCAAGTTCCTCCACCCCCAAACTTGCTCATCCATGTCTTTATGGACTTTGCTTTGTGCACTGGCCCAAATGATTTGGTGGAGGGGGATTATGGTGTGGGGTTGGGTTTGGCCTCTTAATTCCAGTGAAGGGAACTCTTAGGGCCAGTTCACATCATAGAAATTCAGTCTGGATGCTTTTCTGCATGCTCATTTTTGATGCGTTATAGTACGTTTTTGATACGGTCCAGTGCATTTACCCCCCCCCCCCCCTCTTTTTCTCTTAACCTTAAAGGGGTTGTAAAGGTAGAAGGTTTATCATAATGCATTCTACGCAATAAAATAAAAAGCCCTGTGTGTGCAACAGCTCCCCTCAGCCCCCCAATACTTACCAGAGCCCCATCTCTGTCCACGACATCTCTGTCCACGACTACCTCAAACTTTCGGGAGTCCCCTCCTTATTGGCTGAGACACAGCAGCAGTGCCATTGGCTCCTGCTGCTGTCAAAGTCAGTTAGCCAATGAGGAGAGAGGGGATGGGGCCAAACCGCAGCTCCGTGTCTTAATGGATACATTGTGCTGCGACTCGGCTTGGGTGCCCCCACAACAAGCTGCTTGCTGTAGGGGCACTCAAAAAGGGAGGAAGGGGCCAGAAGAGCCAAAGAGGCACCCAAGAAGAGGAGGATTGGGGCTGCTCTGTGCAAAACCAACTGCACAGAGCAGGCAAGTATGACATGTTTGTTATTTTTATTGGGAAAAAAAAACAGACTTTACAATCACTTTAAAATAAGGACATGTATTCCAGTGCATTTAGGTGCGTTTTACCATGTTCCAGTACAGTCCATGCAGAAAAAAAATGTAGCATATATTATACTTTTTTTTTTTTCTGGCACTGGAACTGAACTATGCACTGGTGTGATCTATGCCATTGAAAACCATATAACCTACTATCCATGCGTTTTTGATGCAGAAAAAAAAAACGCACTGGACTGCATATGGTGTCAACTGGCCCTGAAGGCGTCAGCATACCAAGACATACCAAGACATTTTGGACAATTGAATGCTCCCAACTTTGAGGGAACAGTTTGGGGATAGCCCCTTCCTGTTCCAACATGACCACACCAGTGCACAAAGCAAGGTCCATAAAGACATGGATGAGCAAGTTTGGGGTGGAGGAACTTGACTGGCCTGCACAGAGTCTTGACCTCAACCCGATAGAACACCTTTGGGAAGAATTAGAGGGGAGACTGAGGCAGGCCTTCTCTCCAACATCAGTGCCTGACCTCACAAATGCGCTTCTGGAAGAATGGTCAAACATTCCCATAGACAGACTCCTAAACCTTATGGACAGCCTTCTCAGAAGAGTTGAAGCGGTTATAGCTGCAAACAGTGGGCCAAGTTAATATTGAACCCTACGGACTAAGATTGGGATGCCATTAATGTTCATGTGTGTGTAAAAGGAAGGCCTACAAATACTTTTGGCAATAATATTTATGGTCGTGGCCCTACGACCGAGTCAGATATGGATCATATAAACACGTGACAAGACTTACAACATAAATAGACCTGAAGTGTGCCCTGGTCGTCTGGTCAGTATGCCAAGAAAAGGGGGCATACCCAAAATAAGTAATGGGTGATTATGAAGAAGGATGTGCTGAGAAGTGCCCTGAAAAAGGGGAGGGAGGGTATCATGCAGTGGAACCAACAAGGACCATGGGCATGTGGGCTGCTTAAAATAGCCTCTGGGCTTCTCCCATAAATTCAGGCTACCATACTGTCCTTCCTATTTATGGTCATGGCCCTACGACCGAGTCAGATATGGATCACAAACACGCAACAAAACTTACAACAAAAATAGACCTGCAGTGTGCCCTGGTCTTCTGGTCGGTATGCTAAGAAAAGGAGGCAAAAACACTCAGGTAGGGGGAGTAACTCTTTATTGATCCTATTGTTATTGAGACAGCTTGGTGAAGGCCTGTGCCATTACCACCTGAGGATCTGGGATGTGTGTGGCAAAGCAAGCGGACTTCCAACTGCCTAATTTCTTGATCATATGGTCTGGTACTCTATGCTGGGATGCAGCAGAGGCTGCTCCAATCCGGAAGGAATGTACAGAGAACTGGCCAGGTCAAGGCCCAAATTGACTAAAAGGATCCTGACATGCCTGATAAATTGGTTGCCGCTCAGGGGGCTGGTTAGAAAGGGTAGCAACGGGCTACCGTCTGCTTGGCTAGGTAGATGGACAATAGTCAGTTGAGAACTGTCACTGGGCACCAGGCGTTGTTAGTCTGAAAGAGGCTAATGTCAACCCCGGGCCGGTTTGTTGAGTCTTGTAGACTGTAAGATGAAGGACATAATGGTTTTGAACGTGAGTAAGGTGACGTCTGAGCAGTATCTGACTGCCAGTGCCATTAAAGGTAAATTCACTAGGCCACAAAAAAACCATAGAAAGCCAAATAGATGGCTGCTTGGATGACTAAACTGGGCAAAACCCCCAAGGGAAGGCATGTAGGGATTGGAGACATGTCCTTAAAGATGGCACTCATGATGGGATGGTGTTTGGCTACAGGCTGAAGCTTCTGGATGCCTAGTAGGAGGGATCTGCCTGCAAGGGCCATGAACACTGACAGCTTACCGGGGTCCTGTAAGGACAGAAAATGCTGGATGCTGGCTAGGTATAGCCTGATGGTATTGTGAGAGAGCCAGTTGCGTGTGGCAATACGATATGAAAGCTAGGACGTCTAATGTCACCTGTCGGTGCTACGGGGCAAGAGGCTAAAAACCTGCAGTTAGTGTTCCAAGCAGTGCGATAGGCCTTCAGTGTGTTGCGGGCCAAGGAGTGGTCAATGAGCTGGGTTGCATTGGCAAGGTGCGACTTTAGTCCATTGTCAGCAGTGGCCAGGGTGGGACAGGAGTAGTCATTGGGTCGGCTCCAGGTTCCTGCTGCAAAAACAAAGTAAAA
This sequence comes from Aquarana catesbeiana, assembly GCF_042186555.1. Lineage (NCBI taxonomy): Eukaryota > Metazoa > Chordata > Amphibia > Anura > Ranidae > Aquarana > Aquarana catesbeiana. The sequence goes on from NC_133324.1 coordinate 238,432,359, forward strand.
TTGAAACGAGACAGCGAATCTGCTGCAACATTGCATTTGCCTGGAACATGCTTACAGTGAACACTGAACTGGTAAGTGACAAGTGCACCAGCCTGAGCAGGAAGGACATAATCGAGAGTGATTTGGACCTGCTTTTATTGATGTCTGCCGTGGCCTGATTGTCTGTAATGAAGGCCACCGTTTGTCTTGTCCAAGTGTGGCCCAAGAGCTGGGCAGCTGCCACGATGGGTTACAGCTCAAATAGAGATGAGGATTGGGTGAAAACAGGAATTAAGAGGATTTCTGGGTGCCAAGGTTCGGCGAACCAGTGGGGGCAAAAAATTGCCGTGAAGCACGTAGAGGCTGCAGCCTCCGTGACCACCCGAGGTGACTGAGCTGATGCTGACGGGATAAACATTGCAATGCCATTCCAGTTTGTGAGGAACTCGTTCCACTTGGCTAAGTCTGCTATCGCTGCTGGATCTAGTTTGAAAATTTGATCTGGGTCTTGCACCGGTATAAGAAAAACCAAGAGTTGTGAGATGAAGGACCATCCTTAAGGAATAATCCTCATGACAAAATGGAGCATCCCTAACAAGGATTGCATCTGCTTTCTAGTGCACCCTTGTGAAAGGGTGAAGTCATGGATGACCGTCCTAATACGGGCTAGTTTGTCGGGATTCAGGCTGGCCTGCATGTCCAGAGTGACGCCTAGGAAGGTGAAAGAGCGTGCCAGGCCTGCCACTTTATGCTCGGCTTTGGCACGTTGAGGTTGTTAAAACACTATTCTTAACCTGTCTAGGTCTACCGGGGGTGTGCCTGGTTGCTCAATGAGCAGGAAGTCATCCAGGTAGTGTATGACCGTCTGACAGTGGGCCTGGTGTGACAGAATCCATGTAAGGGATTGAGCAAAAACATTGAACAGCCACGGGCTGCTCTTGGACCCGAAGGTCAAGTTGGTGGTGAAGCAATAAGAATCTCTCCATTTGATACCATGCCACCGCCAGAGGGATGGCTCGATAGGCAGAAGTTTGTCTGAGATGTCTGCTTTGGACAGCCAGATCCCGGGACCTAACTCAATGATGGCCTGGATGGTCAAGTCAACTAAAGTGTATTTGAGGGAAAATTCCTCAGAAGGAATCAGGGGAGTTCAGGCTTGGGGTGTAAGAGGAATGAGGCGCAGACAAATCGTACACTAAGCAAAGTTTATTGAAGAACTTGCCCTTGACAAGCCCAATAAGGCTGACTCTCCAGATTGGAAAAAGACGACTGTGGAAAGAGGCCAATGATGAAGCCTCTGTCCAGTTCTGTCTGTAGCAGCGAGTCTATGGCCTTTTCATCGGTAACCGCCGCCTGGAGGTTCTTGCATTCGTGAGTAGAGAGGGGTAGAGTGATGAGGCCAGTGTGGAACCCTGCTGTGAACCCGTGAACCAGAAATACAGCCAGTAAAGGGGTGGGGTGCGTGGAGAGGTAGAACCCCAACCGACATCTATATGGCCTAGTCATGATCGGTTCAGACATTTCAATTGACAGGTGGCCTTTGGGTGTGCTCTATGGCATGCTGTGCAAACGTGCAGCAGCCAACACTGACTATGGGAGCATCCACCATAATTGAAATGATTGCATATGGCCATGCCCCCCTACTGTAAAGACAGTAAATTCAAAAGTGGGGGAGAGGTCAGCTCCAAAGGAAAAACCCAACGTATAACAGTACCAACATCCCTAAAGGTAATAAGACAAGGAAATTGGAGGAATGGGACTTTAAAAGGTACAACATATAAAGAGTGACACAAAATTGTAATATAAAAATATACAAATTATTTATTTAGATAAAAGTAGGGAGTGTAGTTAAAGTCATGGTCATGGGTATACATACATATCCTAACCCTGACCAATGAGAGCACTGTAATCAAAGTATTCCTACATCCAAGAATTGTTTTGCCGTAATGGCTTCATCAGGAAAAGAGGATGAGGGTATTCAACTAGTAATTATAAAACAGCAAAATATGCTCAACCTTAAATATGTAGAAGAGAGACAAAGACAAAAATTAGTACATTATAACGTCAAAAAAATTAACATGGTATAACATTACATATGCATGTCCACACATCGCACACAGAGCAAATGAGGTACCAAAAAAAATAAAAAAACAACCCAACTGGTCCCCACACACACACAAACCACCCCAAACAGCTCAAGCTCCCTACCTCAATAATGAGTCTTGGAGTGAGCACAATTGGGAGAATTCCACAGGGCCCCAGTGACCAAATCCCCAAGAAGAGAGAGATGGCTGGGATCGATCTATGCAACAGAAGAAAATATAGTATATAGAGGGCATCATTCAAATTCCATCAGAGTACCAGGCAAAAATACAGCCCGTCTTACTTTAAGCCAAATAATTCATATCATATCATAATTTTAACCTTAAGTCCATTGGCTTCTTTAGCCTTACCTCAACACGAACGTGGGAGGGATATTGATAACAAGCTACTCCAGTTGGAGACAAGAAGGATCTATATGCTACAGGCAACTCGCTTTCCGGGCCTTAATGAGGGGATCAGTTACAAGCCCTTCTTGTGACTGGTGACCCTCTTTGACGAGCGTATGCCACAGGTCTGGGTTAGTACTTTGTAATGTCGGAATTATCTACTTTTGACCTTTTTGATTTATATATTCACCTTCATCCTTCATGTCATCTCATCTGCCCCTTGGAGTTACTTAGTGACCATTTACAGTGGGGACGGAAAGTATTCAGACCCCCTTAAATTCTTCACTCTGTTATATTGCAGCCATTTGCAAAAATCATTTAAGTTCATTTTTTTTCCTCATTAATGTACACACAGCACCCGATATTCACAGAAAAACACAGAATTGTTGACATTTTTGCAGATTTATTAAAAAAAAAAAAAAAAAAAGAAATATCACATGGTCCTAAGTATTCAGACCCTTTGCTCAGTATTTAGTAGAAGCACCCTTTCGATCTAATACAGCCATGAGTCTTTTTGGGAAAGATGCAACAAGTTTTTCACAACTGGATTTGGGGATCCTCTGCCATTCCTCCTTGCAGATCCTCTCCGGTTGTCAGGTTGGATGGTAAACATTGGTGGACAGCCATTTTTAGGTCTCTCCAGAGATGCTTAATTGGGTTTAAGTCAGGGCTCTGGCTGGGCTATTCAAGAACAGTCATGGAGTTGTTGTGAAGCCACTCCATTATTTTAGCTATGTGCTTAGGGTCATTGTCTTGTTGGAAGGTAAACCTTCGGCCCAGTCTCAGGTCCTAGGCACTCTGGAGAAGCTTTTCGTCCAGGATATCCCTGTACTTGGCCGTATTTATCTTTCCCTCGATTGCAACCAGTCGTCCTGTCCCTGCAGCTGAAAAACACCCCCACAGCATGATGCTGCCACCACCATGCTTCACTGTTGGGACTGTATTGGACAGGTGATGAGCAGTGCCTGGTTTTCTCCACACATACCGCTTAGAATTAAGGCCAAAAAGTTCTCATCAGACCAGAGAATCTTATTTCTCACCATCTTGGAGTCATTCAGGTGTTTATTAGCAAATTCCATGCAGGCTTTCATGTGTCTTGCACGGAGGAGAGGCTTCCGTCGGGCCACTCTGCCATAAAGCATCGACTGGTGGAGGCTTTCATGTGTCTTGCACTGAGGAGAGGCTTCCGTCGGGCCACTCTGCCATAAAGCATCCACTGGTGGAGGGCTGCAGTGATGGTTGACTTTCTACAACTTTCTCCCATCTTCCGACTGCATCTCTGGAGCTCAGCCACAGTGATCTTTGGGTTCTTCTTTACCTCTCTCACCAAGGCTCTTCTCCGTTTGCTCAGTTTGGCCGAATGGCCAGCTCTAGGAAAGGTTCTGGTCTTCCCAAACGTCTTCCATTTAAGGATTATGGAGGCCACTTTGCTCTTAGGAACCTTAAGTGCAGCAGAAATTTTTTGTAACCTTGGCCAGATCTATGCCTTGCCACAATTCTGTCTCTGAGCTCTTCAGGCAGTTCCTTTGACCTCATGATTCTCATTTGCTCTGACATGCACTGTGAGCTGTAAGGTCTTATATAAACCGGTGTGAGGCTTTCCTAATCAAGTCCAATCAGTATAATCAAACACAGCTGGACTCGAATGAAGGTGTAGAACCATCTCGAGGATGTTCAGAAGAAATGGACAGCACCTGAGTTAAATATATGAGTGTCACAACAAAAGGTCTGAATACTTAAGACCATGTGATTTTTCATTTTTTCTTTTGTAATAAATCTGCAAAAATGTCAACAATTCTGTGTTTTTCTGTCAATATGGGGTGCTGTGTGTACATTAATGAGGAAAAAAATTTAACTTAAATGATTTTAGCAAATGGCTGCAATATAACAAAGAGTAAAAAATTTAAGGGGGTCTGAATACTTTCCGTCCCCACTGTATGTGTGCTTGCTGGTCTGTGCCTGGCTGGCTGTCTTTGGTTAGTGTTGCCAGTTGTATGATCTCCAAATAGGGAAGGAATTGTATAGTAAGTAATTCAGTTTACTTTATTTTTGATGCTTAGGTTAATGTATTGTTAAATGTTGATGGAAACTTGACAGATGTAATGCACATGCGTGACCACATCCACGTTCACTAAGCCCTTGAATTGGGTTGCTAAGTTCAGGGAGGGCTGGGTGGGTTGGTTTGGTTTTTTGAATTACATTTTTTATTTTTATTTTTCACATACACACATTTCCTTTCCTGTACACCTGCTTCAGCTGCATCCATTCTGGTCCTTGTCTATAGACTCCCGTACAGACGCCCAGGGGTGTGCATTAGGACTAGCAATCTGCCCTTATAGGGGGGGCTGTCCCGCTGCATGCCTGCCTCGAGGTACCCTCTTTTTGACGGCTTTCCGGCAACACATTGCACAATTTACATCTTTCCAGACTGCAGATTTGTTTTGCTCTCTGGTACTGTCTGCACCGTTGGTCTTTAGCGATGTCAGACTTTGCACTGGAAGTTTTCATCACTTCCGGTTTCTGGGTGTCAGTCCGTGGAACTCCTCTCTGCGTCCGCGGGGCGTCATTGCGGCGTAACGTCACACGCCATGTTTTGGGTCCACGGGGAGGGATATTTAGATCGATCCCAGCCATCTCTCTCTTCTTGGGGATTTGGCTTTTTGGTTCTCTGCTACCCTACGACTCCCATGTATCTCTTTAGCCCTGGTGTCTAGGGGAGACTGGAGCAGTCCTCTATTGGAGTATGACATACTGAAGTGAGAAGTTTTTTTAAAAACTATTAGGATATATTTTAGTCCCTCCTACATTGCATATTATTTGACATTTGTTTACATGTATCCCTAGATTCTTTAGATGGGTATGTCCCTCCCATGCATTGAGGATACGCCAATGTTTTTCTCTAAGCTTTTCCCGTCCTGCATGAGCTCCCATTATAGATATTTTCATACCAATAAATTAACAGGACTGTGGTGAGTACAGTTCATTTATGAGTTTCTCTTATAGACTTGTTCTCTCTCTATCCTCAAAATGATACAAATTTGCTCAAATGTATAACATACATTGCAGGTATTGCTGTAACCTTACATGATAGTCTAAACAACAAAAACCACATCCCTCCCTACGAGAGATCTGGCATATTTTGGACTGGCTTTTTGGATGCAGGTCACTGGGGCCTTGTGGAATTCTCCCAATTGTGCTCACTCCAAGACTCATCATTGAGGTAGGGAGCTTGAGCTGTTTGGGGTGGGGTGGGGGTGTGTGTGTGTGTGTGTGTGTGTGTGTGTATACCAGTTGGGTTGTTTTTTATTTTTTTTTGGTACCTCATTTGCTCTGTGTGCGATGTGTGGACATGCATATGTAATGATATACCATGTTAATTTTTTTGAAGTTATAATGTACTAATTTTTGTCTTTGTCTATCTTCTATATATTTAAGGTTGAGCATATTTTGCTGTTTTATAATTACTAGTTGAATACCCTCGTCCTCTTTTCCTGATGAAGCCATTACGGGGAAACATGTTGAAATTCTTGGACATAATAATACTTTGTATGTGATTACAGTGCTCTCATTGGTCTGGGTTAGGATATATATGTATACTGTAATGGAAATTTGTAAGTTCTGTATATAATTGTATTGTATTTTGTATGTATCGCACACTGCCCTCACTGTGCACACGGCACTAATAATGTTTTCAGTAAATGTTTACATTCTTTCGAGTCCTGATTAGAATAAGCCTGCCTATGTAACGCCCCTTGTTACCATAAATGTACAATTGTAATATTAATGTGATACCTACATAATCATGTGCATAAAAACCTTCAATTGCGTCATAATAAAGCAGAACAGTTATTTGGAAAGATGCTGAGCGTATCTTTTGTGTCTGTTCCCTACTGCAGTAGTTATTATTAATTTGGAACCACTAATCAATATGAGGATAGGAGTTGCCTATCATCAATTTAACCAAGTCAGATGGCGAGCCAGCCAGGAGGGGATTCCAGGTGACCCTGAGTATCCGAAACGAGGAGCTTGAGACGATCCTGGAATTTCTGATAATCAGCCGGCTGAGGTAAGCCTTTTGCTTACATTTGAGTTATCAGACTTCCTTGATCGGTAAGGCATTTTCGGGACAAAGGGTACCTATTTTACTCCCCTTAATCGAACTGTATTGATTGGTGGTTATATGTTATGTTGTCCCTGTCTATTGTCCATAGGAGTGTTATAGATAAGAAAGGGAAGAATAGTGCTGTTCACAGGTATATGTAGTACATCTGCTAGATAAAGTAGTTTAGAGGCAAGAGGGTATAGGCACACGTAGAGAGTAGAGAAGACTGGCCAGTCATTATGGGCATTGAAGTAAGGGAATGAAGGGTAAGAGACCCTCAAAAATGCCCAGCGCAAGAGGAGCGCTATATATGAACCAAAGGTGCGGTTCCACCTATACTGAGCCCCTAGATTAATGGTTAAAGTGTACATGGATCCACAATGGATAACTGGGTTACCAAGGTCCACAGGGACTAAGAATCATGCAGAGTAAACAGCTAGAGAAACAGCTATCTATGTGAGCAGGATGGATCAAGGGTAACATTAACACTAGACAGAAAGGGACATTTTCATGTTAAGTTGTGGGATGAATTTGGGGTCAGGCACTACAACTATTAGAGTCAGAAACAGAGAAATGAGAGGTAAAACAGAATACTTTATATGTTGTCAGAGAGGGAAGATGGGATGAGCACTGTGGCTCCCCGTCTGATCATAGAATCATAGAAGCTAGATATAAAAGATATCTGAACAAAATAAAGAAAGTAGAATTTAGACAGGAAAATATTAGTGAGAGAGATATTGGTGTATGCGTGTGCGAATGCTGGGACCTTTAGTTCTATTGCTTGTGTGTGTCATGTACGCAGATGTGACCCCCTCCTTTGTGCTCTCCTGAAAGAATATCCCTTAGAGGTCAGTGATAAGCTGGAAGGACACCATGCCAATTCCAGTTTTTAGACAAAACATGTGCCGGGTTAACGAATCTAATGGTAAACAATGTGATCACAATTATTTTGAATCTGTTTTCCAGACATGGTAAAATGAAGGTTACATTTAACTGTGTATTACACAAATTGAATATCCTTTGATAGTGGAAACAGTGCATTTAAAAAAGGGAAATTAAGTAAAATTAAGTAATAATAAGTATTAATTTCTAATATGAGTTTAACAATTTTATTAATTATATAGATATATTGAAACTGGTTTAGACAACCTTAGGTTGGAAATGAAATTCAGGTTAATGGGGAAATTTGTAATGAATGAGATTAGTTTAGATTAAGATAACAATTTTGTAATTTTACATTTATACAATAAGCCCTTATTGAGAGAAAAAAAAGATTAATATGAGGTTGTTATTTTGAATAAAGCTGCCATAATATTTAACAAAGCCAAGATGGATGGGGTACATAAGAAGTTCTACAAAAATGAAATTTTAAGGTTTTTGATAATAACTTGATGTGCGTTCCATGATGTGAGAGTAATAATAAATAAAATTTAAATATAACAGACCCATCACATCAAGTCCACACACCCTGTTAGGATAGATGCCACCTACAGCCAGTTGTTTTATAGTTTTTGATGCTTTCTGGTCCATCATACAGATTGGTCCTTTTGTTTTTATTTGTTTTTATTTTTGAAATCCAAAGCAGAATGTGGATTGTGAAATGATGTGCCCCTTTTTCTTGTAAGTGCCGTGGTATAAGCAGAAGAATATTTTGGATTTATGGGCATCTCTGCATGACCGCAGGGTATTGTTATCATTTATTATAATATTGCCAGGAAGAAGTTGTCTTTTGAAACATGAAACTGGAGTTCTTACACAAATAGCATGATAGAAAACAAGCCATTGTAATATATTTATGGAAGCTGGACCCAGTAATGAAGGGTTCACCCCGATATATCAGAGCTGTAGCTTTTATGCAAAGGTGCTATTAGACAAAGTTAGATATTGTTTTGGTCAATGGTCCGACATTCTGCACAGCAAATATACAGATACAGAAATGTTTGTCTAATGAAAGGTTTAAAATATGAGTTTATTTATGTACAGATCTAACAATGAAAAATGCGTACATTTGAATCCAGCCACCTTATTGCCTCTATTGGAGGAGGCTGGAGACAAAGGAAGACACGTGTGTTAAATTGATGTGGGAATCAGCTGCTGTGAGCCCAGTGCGGGACACACTCCCTGAAGACCCAGATATTACATTTTTTGTAGATTTGAGTATGCAGTTTATCACCCAGAAGGATACTCTGTATTCAAAGTCATTGGATCCTTTTTCCCCAGCTCAAGAAGCAGAGCTCCATGTTTTAGCAAAGCCTGTGAGCTATAAAAAGAGTGTATATTTATATAGATAGTCGAGATATAGAGAGCTTTTGGTTCCATTTAAAGGGCCAGAAGTTTGTTTTTACTTCGGCAGGTAAACCAACCAAGCATGCCAAGTTAATTTGAACGGCTGTTTTCAGCCTTCCAGGTTCTTGCTGAGGTAGCCATATTAACTTTCACACATGGAAGCAGACCAGGTGACTAAGGATGCTGCATTTACAGCCCCGGACACTTGATGGGTTTGTGCAACTCACAGATTCCACCCTAGTTCTGGCCCAGTATAGCTGGGATTAATAATTCAACTTTAAGGACCCCAGAACGAGAAGAACAAGTGGTCCACAGGGGGCAACTTCTTATGAAATAGGACTTTAGAAAAGGTGATCATTTATGTCTGCCAGCCACTCTTTTCCCTCCAGCTCGACACATGGACTGTGTCATCAGTCACAAGAAGTTATGGCTGCCTTAGTAAATGAGTGTGGGATAGAGCCAGGGTTCTCCACAGTTGTTTTTATAACATACCACTTCTTGTTTTACCTGTTACCAAAGGTGTTACCAAAAGCTGAACATCCCTTCCAGAGATTACAAAAAGATATATCCAGATGCCCAAGTCAGGATCTTACAAGTATGCATTTTGTCTGTATGGACATGTTTTTTGGATGTCCAGTGGCAAATGCTACTGCAAAGGCCACAGTAAAAAGTGTTATCAGAAGTAGTTTGTAAGTACAGAGTGCCAGAAAGTACAGAGTAACAGAGGAAGTCATTTTTATAGGAGAGTCCTTACTAGAAGTTTTGAGGTTTTATTTTTACACCCCCTACTGTCTACAATGTAGCGGACAAAGTAAAGTAAGAAACTAGAAAACTTTTGCCTGAATGTTTTCTTATATTTTATCAAGCCTCTAAGGGGGATGTTGGACTCTCTCCCTATGAGATTTGGTTTGGGAGTGTGTTACTCACTTGCTTATATTTTGTCTCAGCAGCTGAAGTCCTCCATTCGGATCTCACGGAGAATGTTGATGATCTTTTAAGGTTTTTTACAAACTCATTTATGTGTTTTCTCCCCAATTCCAGATCCTAAAAGTTTGTAAGGATCTAAAACTAAAGCCAGGTGACTTGTGGATTGTTAAGAGACATTTATATATAAGGAATGTTTGGAGACTCAATACAGCATCTAGTTCATGTACAGTTTTTGCAAAACTTGAAGGAAAAGTCACCTGGATCCACACCAGACACTGCAAAAATGACTTAATTAAAGAAATCTCTGTGTTTGATTTGTTTCCCTCTTGTCACCACAGTTTAGGGTACTTTTTGATTCAATTACTTTAATCGTAAGGGATATATATATATTTGAAAAGTAGTTTAGCCATGTTGAAGCCATATTTTGTCTTTTGTACGTTTTCCATTTTATGTAGAATTGTCTGTGTTTACATATGCTGATAAGTCAGCATGCTCACAATTAAGCTAGAAGGCCATTCTGGCCACAGGAGTGTACAGCCAGTACTCTGTAAATATGTCTTATCAATCATTTGTTTTTCACAATGAAAAGTCATTTGGTAATGAAAAAAGTTGCTCAGCTATTATTTTCTCCACAATGGAGTTTTTTTTGCCTCTTTGGCCAGGACTACCTCCACCTAAGCGTGTGGAGGTTCCAGGTTAAAGGAGATAGCAGCTATGGTTAGTGATCAAAATATTGATCAAAAGAGGGGAGACTGTAATGGAAATTTGTAAGTTCTGTATATAATTGTATTGTATTTTGTATGTATCGCACACTGCCCTCACTGTGCACACGGCACTAATAATGTTTTCAGTAAATGTTTACATTCTTTCGAGTCCTGATTAGAATAAGCCTGCCTATGTAACGCCCCTTGTTACCATAAATGTACAATTGTAATATTAATGTGATACCTACATAATCATGTGCATAAAAACCTTCAATTGCGTCATAATAAAGCAGAACAGTTATTTGGAAAGATGCTGAGCGTATCTTTTGTGTCTGTTCCCTACTGCAGTAGTTATTATTAATTTGGAACCACTAATCAATATGAGGATAGGAGTTGCCTATCATCAATTTAACCAAGTCAATACCCATGACCATGACTATAACTGCACACCCTACTTTTATCTTTCCTTTCTAAATAAATGATTTGTATATTTTTATATTACAATTTTGTGTCGCTCTTTATATGTTGTACCTTTAAAGTCCCATTCCTCCAATTTCCTTGTCTTACTGTAAAGACAGGCCGTCCTAGTTTGTCTAGCTTCCACGGTTGTGTAGGGGCTGGCGAGCCCTGACCGCTGCCGGAGGTGGAAGGGAGGGTAGAAGGGGCACCTTGTGGCTGTGTCAGAGCCTCAGTTCATGGTGTGGGTAACGGGCTGACAGATAGTACAGAGCGGGGAGCAGAGACCTGCGAAGTGGCAACAAAACAGCTGTGTGTCAGAAACACTCCAGTCTGTGTTGACCTGGAACTGGCTGAGCCTAGCTGCTGCCTTAGTTGAAAACGACTGGTGATAGTTGTAGAAAGTGTACCCTCCATATTTGTATCCCAAGTCCGTGACCATGTGAAGGTATAGGTCCAGCTCTTCCCTCCTACCGGGGGATGGCTGAGCAAATGATATCCCAAACGCCAGAACTAATTCAATGACCGATAGCTTGCGGTTAATCCTGGGGTCTTTCAACTAGATGACCACTGAGAGGTCACCCCAGGCATATGATCTATTGTCAGCCAAGTTGTACACTGAAATAAGGAATGCTAAATTAACGTCCTTGCTTTCCAAGATGTCCTTCCTGAGGCTGGTTGAGTCCAGGCGAGCAGGGAGGACAGTAGATGTGGACTCTGGCATACCTGCAGGAGGGGATGCCAGCACCAGGACCGGGTCGTGGGAGGGCGCACCTCTAGAGCTGTCAACTCTAGTCTGCACATCTGAAACTGCTGTGGATAGGGAGGAGACCATGGAGTGTAGCTGGGAGATGCCCGCAGGGATGGACTGCAGGGATGCCTGTTGGGCCCTGCAGTAGCTGGTGGCAGGAAGAGGAGCCTCAAGAGCTCTGCCTTCTTGGCCGTAGCAGGGTAGGTAATGCCCTTGCGTCTGAGCTCAGTCGTGAGCTTTGGGATGGTCCATGCCCTGAGGGACTGCACGCTGCCGCTCTCTGAGCCGTGGAGGGTAACAGAGGGGTGGGTGCGAAGTAATCACTGCTGGCTTGCGACATGGCTCCGACTACAAAACAGTAAAGGGGTGCATGTGTCAAGAAGAGACGTAGCCGTAGGATAGTGAGCGGAACGGGATACAAAAACTCAGGAGAAGAGAAAAGGAGAAGTACAGGGTAAGAAACGACAGGTGCAGGGAAGGAGCTCCTGGGATTTATTGTGTAGAGCCCAGTAGAGTGAAAATGTAGAAAACTCCAAAGAGTGGATGGCAACCGAGGTGAGCCAGGAGGTGACTGGCTAGGTCATCAATGTTCAGGTGCCTGTCTGTGCTGAACACAAACCTGGAGACCAGAGCCCCAGGTCGGACTGGGGCGAACAGCTGAAGTCTGGCACGGCCTACGTAGGAATGTTGCGGTCTATAGGCAATGAAGTGTGTTCGGCCTGCTAACGTTTGCACTGTCAGCAAACTCGACCTTTTAGCGACCTTGTCTGCGTAGCTGCAGAGTCGTCGTTCGAAAACAGTGTAATGCAGAGACACATGTGACAGTAACTAACGCCTGATGAACGAGTCAACTTGTGTATGTGAAGTGAACGTATAGTGAAAGGGTGCTGCAGATTAATGCGACAGAAGAACCCGTGAACTACACACCTGACTGGCACTCTGGTAGCGAGGTCCTGGTGTGGATCGAGACTTTTGAGATATCTCTCTCTCTCTCTACAAAAGGGACACATTCTCCAATGCAAAAATCGAATATTGTATCAGTTGCTCCCAAGGCATAAAAAGGTTACAAATAGCAGCTGCTGTACAGTTGCGAGCATCTCATGCTCTTCCTCAGGCTTCGTGCAACAATCCATTACTAACCACATACTTTTATATTCAACACTACAGGATGTAGCTTCACAGGTGTATCACATTCAATTACCGCTAATTAGTGAGAAGCAGTTTAACCTGCTAACCTACCTCGAGCAGCCTCTAGAGAAAACATCCATAATGTATATATATAATTATTCCCGCGCTATCATGTGTGTAAAGAACAGAGCTGATGGGAAAAGCTGCCTGCACCGAATAGGGTACAACCAGACCCTGTGGGTAAATAAGTAGTTGGAATAAGTGGTGCTGCGCTAATCCTTAACAAAAGTGCAAATAAAAATAACAATAAAAATGTATTCTATTCGATTTAATAGAGTACACTGAAGTGTAACAGAAAGTCCCTAGATTGTGAAAAACTGATCACTCAAACAACGGAAAGAACATGTTACAAGTGCACTCATATGCCCCGTACACACGGTCGGATTTTCCGACGGAAAATGTGTGATAGGACCTTGTTGTCGGAAATTCCGACCGTGTGTAGGCTCCATCACACATTTTCCATCGGATTTTCCGACACACAAAGTTTGAGAGCAGGATATAAAATTTTCCGACAACAAAATCCGTTGTCGGAAATTCCGATCGTGTGTACACAAATCCGACGGACAAAGTGCCACGCATGCTCAGAATAAATAAAGGGATGAAAGCTATTGGCCACTGCCCCGTTTATAGTCCCGACGTACGTGTTTTACGTCACCGTGTTCAGAATGATCGGATTTTCCGACAACTTTGTGTGACCGTGTGTATGCAAGACAAGTTTGAGCCAACATCCGTCGGAAAAAATCCTAGGATTTTGTTGTCGGAATGTCCGAACAAAGTCCGACCGTGTGTACGGGGCAATAGAGTGTGAAATAATTAATGAGTATCAGTGACTCTACATACCAACAAATCACTATAAAATAAATAAAGTGATAGCAGCAAATGTGGGTGTGCCAACTCCTAATAAAGTGCAAAAATTACAATATATGGGTGGGTTGCAACGTGTGGCATACATGCAACACACAAAGTAACTATGTGCAGCGGTGAATAAACATAATAATGCAGCAAAAGAAAATGTCCAATCAATCAAAGTGCTTCAGTGTATAAAATCTTCCTTTATAAAGTGACACCAGCTTCCTAACATGCATCAGTTGCAGTGCAGTGCTCAGATGAAAACATAGTGCACCTCTTCGTGTTCACACACACAGGTAGATAATGGCCCCTTACCTTAAGGTAATAGGGTAAACGCATATGACCAATATTGGGAGTACCATCCTTAAGATTCCTCAACTATCCTCACGGTCCTAGTCCCAGGGCATAGTTCCCTCAGATGTTAGGGGGGCACGGAAATGACAAGAAGGAAGGTCCCAAATAGTGTAATACAGTATGGCTAAAAACGGCTTTTATTGATAAAAGTAAGGGTACTCACAAAAAAAACAGTAACACAGTAACTTATCTCCGATGAGCGGCGAGCTCGTGAGCCTCAATCAGCATAGATGCCTGTCCCGTCCCTACGCGTGACGTCACACCTCACGTGACTTCATCAGGGGATCCTTCTTGTCATTTCCGTGCTCCCCTAGCATCTGAGGAAACTATGCCCTGGGACTAGGACCGTGAGGATAGCTGAGGAATCTTAAGGATGGTACTCCCAATATTGGTCATATGCGTTTACCCTATTACCTTAAGGTAAGGGGCAATTATCTACCTGTGTGTGAACACGAAGAGGCGCACTATGTTTTCATTTGAGCACTGCAGTGCAACTGATGCATGTTAGGAAGCTGGTGTCACTTTATAAAGGAAGATTTTATACGCTGAAGCACTTTGATTGATTGGACATTTTCTTTTGCTGTATTATTATGTTTATTCACCGCTGCAAATAGTCACTTTGTGTGTTGCATGTATGCCACATGTTGCAACCCACCCATATATTGTAATTTTAGGAGTTGGCACGCCCACATTTGCTGCTATCACTTTATTTATTTTATAGTGATTTGTTGGTATGTAGAGTCACTGATGCTCATTAATTATTTCACACTCTATGAGTGCACTTGTAACATGTTCTTTCTGTTGTTTGAGTGATTAGTTTTTCATGATCTAGAGGCTGTTACACTTCAGTGTACTCTATTAAATCGTATAGAATACATATTTATTATTATTTTTATTTGCACTTTTGTTAAGGATTAGCGCAGCACCACTTATTCCAACTATCCATAATGTATAATCATCATAAATCTAACAATTAAATTATCGAAAATAGAGGTAAAATTTGGTTATTGTATCAATTAATAAAATCGGCATATAAAGGAACAAAAAAAATATAGAAAAAAAAATATAGAAAAAAAAATATAAATGCACACACCAAAAATAATCGCAAAAATGTCCTATACTTGAATAAGGCTGTTAAGTCAGCTAAAGTACTGTTCAGGGTGTAGTCCATCTTTTCCTGTCCTGTATATATCCATTAAACCTATAAAGAAACATGAAATACATCTCACACAAGTCTATAAAAACAAATATAGGTCATAATCTATGTTCATTCCTTCAGAGTACAATGATCTCAATTTTTTTTTTTTTTTTTTTTTTTTTTATGCCTTGAGAGCAATTGATACAATATACGATTTGTCCCTTTATTTTTTCCTATTGAATATTGGTGGAAGTTTGGGAGGCCACCTTGACATTGATCTCCACACGAATCATCATAGAAACAGTAGAAGTAACCCACCCGAAGATTTATTATATATAGATAGATTGAGATTATATAATTATATATATATATATATATATATATATATATATATATATATATATATATATATATATATATATATATATATATATATATATATATATATATATATATATATATTAATATATAATCTCAAACACACATACATACATATACACAAACACATATACACACTACCCAAATATTATAGCAAAAAGTAAAAAATATTGCTTTTTTTTTTCAAAATTTACGCTCTTTTTTTGTTTATAGCGCAAAAATTAAAAACCGCAGAGGTGATCAAATATCACCAAAAGAAAGCACTATTTGTGGGAAAAAAAGAAAGTCAATTTTGTTTGGGTACAACGTCGCACGACCGCGCAATTGTCAGCTAAAGCAACGCAGTGCCAAATCGCAAAAAATGCTCTGGTCAGGAAGGGGGTAAATCCTTCCTGGGCTGAAGTGGTTAGAGATATATGATCAGCCCAGATTAAGCCAAATGCAGAATTGATTGGAGGGCACTTCACAGTATAGATGGACAATGATCCAAAACACACTGCAAAAGCAACCCAGGAGCTTTTAAAGGAAAAGAAGTGTAATATGCTGCAATGACCTATTCAATCACCTGATCTCAACCCAATTGAGCACGCATTTCACTTTCTATGGGCAAAACTAAGGGCAGAAAGACCCACAAACAAAAAACAACTGAAGACAGCTGCAGCTAGCATTAGAATGGAGAAAACCCAGTTTTTGGTAATGTCCATGAGTTCCAGACTTTAGGCAGTCATTGCCAGTAAAGGATTCTCAACAATATATTAAAAATGAACATTTATGATTATATTAATTTGTTCAATTACATTTAAGCCCATGAAAATGGGGGGGGTGTATAAAAATAGGATTTTTTCGTCATACTTACCTGTAAAATCCTTTTGAGTACATCATGGGACACAGAGTTAGGCTAATATTCAATATTCATTATGCTGGGTTATACTTCATCTCCAGGTGAATGGACACTGGTAGACCAAAGGACTTTAGACAGGAAGTGATCCGCTATATAACCCCTCCCATACAGGAAGTACTTCAGTTTTGTAGCAAGCACTGAATCCTCAAAAAGAGAGGAGGGACATCTGTGTCCCATGATGTACTCAAAGAAAAGGACGTTACAGGTAAGTATGACCAAAAAATCCTATTTTCTTTTTCATACATCATGGGACAGAGCTAGGCTAATATTCATTACCTGCTGGGACATCCCAGAGTAAAAGCCTTGAGGGGAGGGAGACACCCTGCCAAACAATAGCTATCAGACCTTATAAGGCAGCCCGTAGTACACTGCGGCCAAAAGCCGAATCCTTGGCTGCTCGAACATCCACTTGATAATATTTTGTGAACATATGCACTGAAGACTAGGTAGCAGCCTTACAAATATGAGCCACAGATACCTGATGGCGAAAAGCCTAGGAGGTTCCTACACCCCTGGTAGAATGAGCTCTCACTCTAAAAGGGAGAAGCTTTACGTTTTAGACCATAGGCCCGAATGACCAATTGACGGACCCAATTGGCAATGGAAGCTGCCTACCCCTTCTTGGGTCCTTTTGGTAAAACAAAAAAGGAGTCTGATCCTCGGATCTCCACAGATCTAGACAAATAAACCTTGACTGCCCGGACAACATCCAAAGAATGCAGTCGTCTCTCTTCCGCCAAACTAGGCTGTGAGAAAAAAGGAAGGCAAAATAATATCCTGATTTAAATGAAAGGCCAACCCTACTTTTGACAAAAAGGATGGAACAGGTCATAACACGAGCCTGTCATGGTGAAGGATCAAGTATGGTTCCCTGCACGAAAGGGCCGCCAACTCCGACACCCTTCTAGCCGAGGTGATGGCCATCAGGAAGGCTAGCTTGCGTGACAGCACATCTAATGAAATTGCCTTGATAGGCTCCAATGGTTGTTTCTGTAACACAGACAGCACCAAGTTCAAGTCCCAAGGGGGGAAGTAAGCGAGTTGCCCCCTGTATAAAGGTTCGGACCAGTGAATGGGAGGCTAAAGGCCTTTGGAAGAATACTGATAGGGCCGAAACTTGACCTCTGATTGTACTCAAAGCCAATTTGATTTCCACAGCTGACTGTAGAAAAGAGAATTATCCCAATCACGTATTTCCGAGGATGCCATTTTTTGGCTTCACAACAAGCAATATAAGTCTTCCAGACCTTATGATAAATCTTCCTAGTGACAGCTTTTCTAGCATTCACTAGGGTAGACATGCCGTCAAATTTAGAGACTGTAAATTGGGGTGCAATATAGGACCTTGAGACCGGGGCTATGTCTCACATTCCCTGGGAACCAGGGCCTTCTGGGCCAGGCTGGTGCCACCAGAATGACTGGAACGCTCTCTCTCCGAATCCAGCGCAACAAATGTGGAAGGAGTGGGATCAGAGGGAAAGCATAAACCAGGGAGTACTGGCTCCATGGAACTACCAGAGCGATTGCCAGAGGATCTCTTGTTCGGGACACAAACTGCTGTAGCTTGTTGTTGAACCTGGATGCCAGTAGGTTGACCTCTGGCCATACCCAACATTGGCAAATTTCCTGGAACACCCCTGGGTGTAGGGACCATTCCCCCGGGCAGATCTGCTGGCGGCTGAGATAAT